>NC_085138.1:46738012-46922327 GCF_035046485.1 Aedes albopictus
CTAAAAACCCCAAGTATCTCCTGAAATTACCAAAGCCACCTTTGGAATCCCCAACATCTCTTACAATGATCGCCGACATCTCCTAAAAAACTTCAAGTAGCTGAATAAGTTCCCCGATTTCTCCAAAATACCCCAAGCATTTCCTGAAATTACAAAAGTCTCCTTTGGAATCCCAAGTTTCTCTTAGAATGATCCCCGACATCTCCTAAAAACCCTAAGTCGCTGAATAAGTTCCCCGATTCCTCTAAAATACCCCAAGCATTTCCTGAAATTACCAAAGTCTCCTTTGGAATCCCCAACATCTTTTACAATAATCGTCGACATCTCCTAAAAACCCTAAGTCGCAGAATAAGTTCCCCGAGTATCTCCTGAAATTATCAAAGTCTCCTTAGGAATCCCCAGCATCTCTTAAAATGAGCCCCGACATCTCCTAAAAACCCTAAGTAGCTGAATAAGTTCCCCGACTCTCCAAAATACCCCTAGCATTTCCTGAAATTACCAAAGTCTCCTTTGGAATCCCCAACATCTCTAAGAATAAGCCCCGACATCTCCTTAATAACCCTAAGTCGCTGAATAAGTTGACCGAGTATCTCCTTGAATTATTAAAGTCTCCTTTGGAATCCCCAGCATCTCTCACAATAATCGCCGACACCTCCTTAAAAACCCGAAGTCACAGAATAAGTTCCCTGCTTTCTCTAAACTACTCCCAGCATCTCCTGAAATAACCAAAGTCTGCTTTGGAATCCCCAACATCTCATAGAAGGAGCCCCGACGTCTCCTTTAAAAACCCTAAGTTGCTGAATAATTTCCCCGTTTTCTCTTAAATACCCCAAGTATCTCCTGAAATTACTAAAGTCTCCTTTGGAATCCCCAACATCTCTTACAATGATCGCAGACACCTCCTTAAAACCATAAGTCGCAGAATAAGTTCCCCGCTTTCTCTAAAATACCCCTAGTATTTCCTGAAATTGCCAAAGTCTCCTTTGGAATCGCCAGCATCTCTTACAATGAGCCCCGACATCTCCTAAAAACACTAAGTCGCTGAATAAGTTCCCCGATTTCTCCAAAATACCCCAAGTATCTCCTGATATTATCAAAGTCTCCTTTTGAATCCCCAACATCTCTTACAACGATCGCCGACATCTCCTAAAAACCCTAAGTCGCTAAATAAGTTCCCCGATTTCTCCAAAATATCCCAAGCATTTCCTGAAATTACCAAAGTCTCCTTTGGAATCCCCAACATCTCATAAAATGATCCCCGACATCTCCTAAAAACCCTAAGTCGCTGAATAAGTTCCCCAATGTCTCCAAAATACCCCAAGTATCTCCTAAAATTATCTATGTCTCCTTTGGAATCCCCAGCATCCCTTACAATGAGCTCCGACATCTCCTAAAAAACCCTAAGTCGCTAAATTAGTTGCCCGATTTCTCCAAAATACCCCAAGCATATCCTGAAATTACCAAATTTTTTTTTAACTCCCCAACATCTCTTTACAATGAGCCCCGACATCTCCTAAAAACCCTAAGTCGCTGAATAAGTTCCCCGATTTCTCCAAAATACCCCAAGTATCTCCTGAAATTATCAAAGTCTCCTTTGGAATCCCCAACATCTCTTACAACGATCGCCGACATCTCCTAAAAACCCTAAGTCGCTGAATAATTCCCCGATTTCTCTAAATACCCCAAGTATCTCCTGAAATTGCCAAAGTCTCCTTTGGAATCCCCAGAATCTCTTACAATTAGCCACGACATCTCCTAAAAACCCTAAGTCGCAGAATAAGTTCCCTGCTTTCTCTAAAATACCCCAAGTTTCTCCTGAAATTGCCAAAGTCTCCTTTGGAATCCCCAACATCTCTTACAATTAGCCCCGACATCTCCTAAAAACCCTAAGTCACTGAATCAGTTCCCTAATTTCTCCAAAATACCCCAAGCTTCTCCGGATATTAGCACAGTCTCCTTTGGAATCCCCAACATCTCTTACAATGATCGCCGACATCTCTTAAAAACCCTAAGTCGCAGAATAAGTTCCCCGATTTCTCCAAAATAACCCAAGCATTTCCTGAAATTACCAATTTTTTTTGAAATCCCCAGCATCTCTTACAATTAGCCCCGACATCTCCTAAAAACCCTAAATCACTGAATAAGTTCCCCAATTTCTCCAAAATACCCCAAGCTTCTCCGGATATTAGCAAAGTCTCCTGTGGAATTCCCAACATCTCTTACAATTATCGCTGACATCTCCTAAAAACCCTAAGTCGCTGAATAAGATCCCCGATTTCTCTAAAAGACCCCAAGCATCTCCTGAAATTACCAAAGTCTCCTTTGTAGTCCCCAACATCTCTTATTATGGGCGCCGACATCTCCTAAAAATCCTAAATCACTGAATAAGTTCCCCAATTTCTCCAAAATACCCCAAGCTTCTCCGGATATTAGCAAAGTCTCCTTTGGAATTCCCAACATCTCTTACAACGAGCCCCGACATCTCCTAAAAAACCTAAGTTGCTAAATAAGTTCCCCGACTTCTCTAAAATGCCCCAAGTGTCTCCTGAAATTACCAAAGTCTCCTTTGGAATCCCCAGCATCTCTTACAATGAGCCCCGACATCTCCTAAAAACCCTAAGTCGCTGAATAAGTTCCCCGATTTCTCCAAAATACCCCAAGCTTCTCCGGAAATTATCAAAGTCTCCTTTGGAATCCCCAACATCTCTTACAACGATCGCCGACATTTCCTAAAAAACCTAAGTTGCTAAATAAGTTCCCCGATTTCTCTAAAATGCCCCAGTGTCTCCTGAAATTATCAAAGTCTCCTTTGGAATCCCCAGCATCTCTTACAATGAGCCCCGACATCTCCTAAAAACCCTAAGTCGCTGAATAAGTTCCCCGATTTCTCCAAAATACCCCAAGCTTCTCCGGAAATTATCAAAGTCTCCTTTGGAATCCCCAACATCTCTTACAACGATCGCCGACATTTCCTAAAAAACCCTAAGTCGCTGAATAATTCCCCGATTTCTCTAAAATACCCCAAGTATCCCCTGAAATTACCAAAGTCTCCTTTGGAATCCCCAGCATCTCTTACAATGAGCCCCGACATCTCCTAAAATAGCCCTTAGTCGCTGAATAATTCCCCGATTTCTCTAAAATACCCCAAGTATCCCCTGAAATTACCAAAGTCTCCTTTGGAATCCCCAGCATCTCTTACAATGAGCCCCGACATCTCCTAAAATAGCCCTTAGTCGCTGAATAATTCCCCGATTTCTCTAAAATACCCCAAGTATCCCCTGAAATTACCAAAGTCTCCTTTGGAATCCCCAGCATCTCTTACAATGAGCCCCGACATCTCCTAAAATAGCCCTTAGTCGCTGAATAAGTTCCCCGATTTCTCCAAAATACCCCAAGCTTCTCCTGAAATTACCAAAGTCTCCTTTGTAGTCCCCAACATCTCTTATAATGGGCGCCGACATCTCCTAAAAAAAACCCTAAGTCGCTGAATAAGTTCCCCGATTTCCCCAAAATTCCCCAAGCTTCCCTGAAAATACTAAAGTCTCCTTTGGAATCCCCAACATCTCTTACAATGATCGCCGACACCTCCTTAAAACCCCAAGTCGCAGAAAAAGTTCCCTGCTTTCTCTCAACTACCCCCAGCATCTTCTGATATTACCAAAGTCTGCTTTGGAATCCCCAACATCTCTTACAATGAGCCCCAACATCTCTTACAATGAGCCCCGACATCTCCTAAAAAACCCCAAGTCGCTGAATAAGTTCCCCGATTTCTCCAAAATACCCCAAGCTTTTCCGGAAATTACCAAAGTCTCTTTTTGAATCCCCAACATCTCTTGCAATGATCGCCGACATCTCCTAAAAAACCCTAAGTCGCTAAATAAGTTCCCCGATTTCTCCAAAATAACCCAAGCATATCCTGAAATTACCAAAGTCTCCTTTGGAATCCCCAACATCTCATAGAATGAGCACCGACATCTCCTAAAACACCCTTAGTCGCTGAATAAGTTCCCCGATTTCTCCAAAATACCCCAAGTATCTCCTGAAATTATCAAAGTCTCCTTTGGAATCCCCAACATCTCTTACAACGATCGCCGATATCTCCTAAAAACCCTAAGTCGCTGAATAATTCCCCGATTTCTCTAAAATACCCCAAGTATCCCCTGAAATTACCAAAGTCTCCTTTGGAATCCCCAACATCTCTTACAATTAGCCCCGACATCTCCTAAAAACCCTAAGTCACTGAATAAGTTCCCTAATTTCTCCAAAATACCCCAAGCTTCTCCGGATATTAGCACAGTCTCCTTTGGAATCCCCAACATCTCTTACAATGATCGCCGACATCTCTTAAAAACCCTAAGTCGCAGAATAAGTTCCCCGATTTCTCCAAAATAACCCAAGCATTTCCTGAAATTACCAATTTTTTTTGAAATCCCCAGCATCTCTTACAATTAGCCCCGACATCTCCTAAAAACCCTAAATCACTGAATAAGTTCCCCAATTTCTCCAAAATACCCCAAGCTTCTCCGAATATTAGCAAAGTCTCCTTTGGAATTCCCAACATCTCTTACAATTATCGCTGACATCTCCTAAAAACCCTAAGTCGCTGAATAAGATCCCCGATTTCTCTAAAAGACCCCAAGCATCTCCTGAAATTACCAAAGTCTCCTTTGTAGTCCCCAACATCTCTTATTATGGGCGCCGACGTCTCCCAAAAACCCTAAATCACTGAATAAGTTCCCCAATTTCTCCAGAATACCCGAAGCTTCTCCGGATATTAGCAAAGTCTCCTTTGGAATTCCCAACATCTCTTACAATTATCGCTGACATCTCCTAAAAACCCTAAGTCGCTGAATAAGATCCCCGATTTCTCTAAAAGACCCCAAGCATCTCCTGAAATTACCAAAGTCTCCTTTGTAGTCCCCAACATCTCTTATTATGGGCGCCGACGTCTCCTAAAAACCCTAAATCACTGAATAAGTTCCCCAATTTCTCCAGAATACCCGAAGCTTCTCCGGATATTAGCAAAGTCTCCTTTGGAATTCCCAACATCTCTTACAATTATCGCTGACATCTCCTAAAAACCCTAAGTCGCTGAATAAGATCCCCGATTTCTCTAAAAGACCCCAAGCATCTCCTGAAATTACCAAAGTCTCCTTTGTAGTCCCCAACATCTCTTATTATGGGCGCCGACATCTCCTAAAAACCCTAAGTCGCAGAATAAGTTCCCCGATTTCTCCAAAATAACCCAAGCACTTCCTGAAATTACCAAAGTCTCCTTTGGAATCTCCAACATCTCATGGAATGATCCCCGACATCTCCTAAAAACCCTAAGTAGCTGAATAAGTTCCCCGATTTCTCCAAAATACCTCAAGATTCTCCTGAAATTACCAAAGTCTCCTTTGGAATCCCCAGCATCTCTTACAACGAGCCCCGACATCTCCTAAAAAACCTAAGTTGCTTAATAAGTTCCCCGATTTCTTTAAAATGCCCCAAGTATCTCCTGAAATTACCAAAGTCTCCTTTGGAATCCCCAACACCTCTTACAACTATCGCCGACATCTCCTAAAAACCCTATGTCGCTGAATAAGTTCCCCGATTTCTCCAAAATAACCCAAGCATCTCCTGAAATTACCAAGGTCTTCTTTGGAATCCCCAACATCTCATAGAATGAGCACCGACATCTCCTAAAACACCCTTAGTCGCTGAATAAGTTCCCCGATTTCTCCAAAATACCCCAAGTATCTTCTGAAATTATCAAAGTCTCCTTTAGAATCCCCAACACCTCTTACAACGATCGCCGACATCTCCTAAAAACCCTAAGTCGCTGAATAATTCCCCGATTTCTCTAAAATACCCCAAGTATCCCCTGAAATTACCAAAGTCTCCTTTGGAATCCCCAGCATCTCTTACAATTAGCCCCGACATCTCCTAAAAACCCTTAGTCGCAGAATAAGTTCCCTGCTTTCTCTAAAATACCCCAAGTATCCCCTGAAATTACCAAAGTCTCCTTTGGAATCCCCAGCATCTCTTACAATGAGCCCCGACATCTCCTAAAATAGCCCTTAGTCGCTGAATAATTCCCCGATTTCTCTAAAATACCCCAAGTATCCCCTGAAATTACCAAAGTCTCCTTTGGAATCCCCAACATCTCTTACAATTAGCCCCGACATCTCCTTAAAACCCTAAGTCACTGAATAAGTTCCCCAATTTCTCTAAAATACCCCAAGCTTCTCCGGATATTAGCACAGTCTCCTTTGGAATCCCCAACATCTCTTACAATGATCGCCGACACCACCTTAAAACCCCAAGTCGCAGAATACGTTCCCTGCTTTCTCTAAACTACACCCAGCATCTTCTGAAATTACCAAAGTCTACTTTGGAATCCCCAACATCTCACAGAATGAGCACCGACATCTCCTAAAAAACCCTAAGTCGCAGAATAGGTTCCCCGATTTCTCTAAAATACCCCAAGTATCCCCTGAAATTACCAAAGTCTCCTTTGGAATCCCCAGCATCTCTTACAATGAGCCCCGACATCTCCTAAAATAGCCCTTAGTCGCTGAATAATTCCCCGATTTCTCTAAAATACCCCAAGTATCCCCTTAAATTACCAAAGTCTCCTTTGGAATCCCCAGCATCTCTTACAATTAGCCCCGACATCTCCTAAAAACCCTAAGTCGCAGAATAAGTTCCCTGCTTTCTCTAAAATACCCCAAGTATCCCCTGAAATTACCAAAGTCTCCTTTGGAATCCCCAACATCTCTTACAATTAGCCCCGACATCTCCTTAAAACCCTAAGTCACTGAATAAGTTCCCCAATTTCTCCAAAATACCCCAAGCTTCTCCGGATATTAGCACAGTCTCCTTTGGAATCCCCAGCATCTCTTACAACGAGCCCCGACATCTCCTAAAAAACCTAAGTTGCTAAATAAGTTCCCCGATTTCTCTAAAATGCCCCAAGTGTCTCCTGAAATTACCAAAGTCTCCTTTGGAATCCCCAGCGTCTCTTACAATGAGCCCCGACATCTCCTAAAAACCCTAAGTCGCTGAATAAGTTCCCCGATTTCTCCAAAATACCCCAAGCTTCTCCGGAAATTATCAAAGTCTCCTTTGGAATCCCCAACATCTCTTACAACGATCGCCGACATTTCCTAAAAAACCCTATGTCGCTGAATAAGTTCCCCGATTTCTCAAAAATAACCCAAGCATCTCCTGAAATTACCAAAGTCTTCTTTGGAATCCCCAACATCTCATAGAATGAGCACCGACATCTCCTAAAAACCCTAAGTCGCAGAATAAGTTCCCTGCTTTCTCTAAAATACTCCAAGTATCCCCTGAAATTACCAAAGTCTCCTTTGGAATCCCCAGCATCTCTTACAATGAGCCCCGACATCTCCTAAAATAGCCCTTAGTCGCTGAATAATTCCCCGATTTCTCTAAAATACCCCAAGTATCCCCTTAAATTACCAAAGTCTCCTTTGGAATCCCCAGCATCTCTTACAATTAGCCCCGACATCTCCTAAAAAACCCTAAGTCGCAGAATAAGTTCCCCGATTTCTCCAAAATAACCCAAGCATCTCCTGAAATTACCAAAGTCTCCTTTGTAGTCCCCAACATCTCTTATAATGGGCGCCGACATCTCCTAAAAAACCCTAAGTCGCTGAATAAGTTCCCCGATTTCCCCAAAATACCCCAAGCTTCTCCGGAAATTACCAAAGTCTCCTTTGGAATCCCGAACATCTCTTACAATGATCGCCGACACCTCCTTAAAACCCCAAGTCGCAGAATAAGTTCCCTGCTTTCTCTAAACTACCCCCAGCATCTTCTGAAATTACCAAAGTCTGCTTTGGAATCCCCAACATCTCACAGAAGGAGCCCCGACATCTCCTTAAAAACCCCAAGTCGCAGAATAAGTTCCCCGATTTCTCCAAAATAACCCAAGCATTTCCTGAAATTACCAAAGTCTCCTTTGGAATCCCCAACATCTCATAGAATGAGCACCGTCATTTCCTTAAAAACCCTAAGTAGCTGAATAAGTTCCCCGTTTTCTCTAAAAGACCCCAAGTATCTCCTTAATGACCAAAGTCTCCTTTGGAGTCCCCAACATCTCTTACAATGGGCGCCGACACCTCCTAAAAAACCCGTACAGTCACCGAATAAGTTCTGCATTTCCTCCAAACTATCCTCAGTATCTTCTGAAACTACCAGTATGTTTTAGAAATCCGCAACAACCTGTGGAATGTACCATGACGTATTCCAAAATGTCTAAAACTTTTTCAAAGATCTAAGTATCTCTTAAATTTTACCCCGACATCTTTAAAAATCCCTAAAATTCTGTAAATGTGCCCCTCATTTCCTAAAAACTTCAAAGTTACCATTAGAATACCCAACATCCCTTGGAATAAATCCCGTTATCTCTGAACCATGATTTATGTATCGCCAACAATTCCTAAAATTATTCCCCAGCATTATCTTAAAATCCCAAATATCCATCAAAATACGTTATTTGACATTGAAAATTAACAAAACATTTAAGCAAAGCATCATACATTTAAACTTGTTAAAAATTGTTGAAAAGTACGTTAGCGCACGCCACCCCACCTTATCAGCACCGCAGTTTGACTGCGAGTGCAAGGAATAAACAATCAGCGAAGGATTTAAACACCCCGCCGTAGCTCGTTTCTCATCTGCTCTCCTCGCTCAGCAGCCAACATTAATATCGCTGCGGCTACAATTAATCTTGTACGCACGTCCTTTGACAAATAACCACCGCGTCGTCGTCTCCTTATGAGCGGAGGATCGATGCGATTTTCTAAACCACGCGCGTATTGATCGCATCTACAATAACAAAGACGTTGAGCAGCTCACATGCTACTTCAACTTTCCACACGGACAACCAACTCGCTCAGATTGATGTAATGTTGGTCACACATGACCATACACAGCACCAATCTGAGCGAGTTGGTCGGTCGTGTGCCAACCGTCCGAGTGGTGTGCGAGTTGGCCCTCGATTCTCTTGCCTGCTTTTGGGGAGAGTGCGAGCAAGCACCAAACGGGAAGTGCTGCCAAAGCACGGTTCAATGCAATCGGGGCGATGTTTTCCGCAATTCGATGAGTTTTTTACATAACTTTGAATTGATTATTGTGACCAAACTACAAATCATACAATGTTGGTCACAAAGAAGGTTTTCTAGATAATTAAATAAACAATCTTTTGTAGAAGAACATTTTTCCAAAAAACGTCATTTCCATTTAAATAACATCAAAAATAGCACAAAAAGTAACTATTTTTTTGGCTTCTGCCACAAACATTTTAAAATTTATGAATGAAAATTACTTTTTATCAAGTTTACGTCTAAGAAGCATAAAATCTCAAAGGTTCAAGCTTTTGATTCGTAAAAAAAATTTTGTATTCCGTTAAAAGATCGCTGAGTTATAAGTTTTTGAATTTGGGCCTTTTTAAAAACATCGAATTTTGAATAACTCACTTAGCAGTGACTTCCGACCCCATGTTCCTTGGACACTTTTTCATGGCTCGAGGTCCTCTATCTACCCTTAAAATATGTACAACCAGGAAGCAAACACCCTGTATGATATTGATGAGATATTCAAAAAGTTGCCAAATATCTGCTCAATATCTCATCGTGATATGATTTCAAAATTTGTACTTAATTTGATCTTTGGAAATCCTTATGCAACCCGCTGTATAAATGTCGAAATTTTCCACTAAATTGATGTTCCCTTATGTCCACTACAAATTTTACAAACGTGCCTTGGGACAAAAAGGAAGTATAAGTGGCCTTCATTTTCAATAAGCGGGTTTATAGATGCGAATTCCGAGTCACCGGACAACCGAAAAACGACCAATTCAAAAAACGGACTATTTGATTCTAGATTCAACAAAACATATCGCTGCAGACGACCAGCTTTTTGAGTTTCAATCAACAAATTGCGTAGTGATTCTGCCTCAAGTATACGAACAGACAACAGTCGTGACGGCTAAGATCTTCTGAAAGTTTCCAAAGCTTTTCTGGGCGACAGTTCACAATAGGACACGTTCAGTGAAGTACTAGATTTTTAGCTGATTTTTTTATGGCTAGAAGGTAAATTCTCCGTTTCTGAGCATGAGCATGAGCATGAGATGACCGTACAATTCGTAGTTGCTACTCCGTTACTGACCAGAACAGTCAACATTGCACAGGGAACCAAATGGATGTGGCCTGGGTGTAGCTTTCCATCGTCAATGTGCAATTTTGAAGGTTCAGAAGGTAAATTCTCCGTTTCTGCAACGAAATTATGCAAAAAGCGTGGGTATTGATTCCTTGCCTTATTTAATGTTGTTAGATCAAAACTTTGGAAAACTTTGTTGCAAGAAATGGAGAAAAAAATAACACAGTTACCCAAAGTTTTGCTCAAACAGCATTAACGTTGAACAATTCGTCATTGAAATCATCGTCATCATCAAACATTTGAAAGCAGTTTTTTCGTTCAAAACAAAAGTCTTTGCTATGAAAATATATTCACTGTACTCCACATGAGGAATAGAATGCAGTGAATATATTTTCATGGTCGATGTTTTGATTTGCAGCAAGAAAACTGCTTTTTATTTTTCGAAAAATGATGACGAATGCTTGAGCCTTAAATTAGGCAAGGAATCATGATAACCACGCTTTTTGCGTCATTTCATTGCAAAAATGGAGAATTTTCCTTCTCGCCATACAGAAATTCAGCTCATTACAGCAATCTAGTACTTCACTGATTGCGTCCTATTGGTGGAAATGCGTTAGCTTTGTTAACAATTTAGAGAATAGGCTCTCTCGGTTTAGGAAAATATGCAATTCCTAGTTGAGCCTTAACTAATTTTTATTTTCCATACTATCGCTTCAGTTTGCAAATTTTAGGTGGAAACTGAATTAATATTCTGCAATAGAGCATTTATTATTGGGAAATCTGAAAAATACAGCTTAAGATCAAAATTAGCTCTTCACATTTCCATGTTCAACATCCAGAAATCGAAAGATCTGAAAACTACTATTCAAGATCATAATCAGATCTTTCACACACCCACACATCTACAACATGGCGCGACCAAACCAACACAACTACCATGTGCCGCAAACACCTTGGAAAACGTAGAAATTCATGCTCTTGTTACCTCCTATTTTCAGATATGAATCGTAGTGCAGTGGTAAAGTCACTGCTCATAAATTACAAGGTCATAAGTTCGATTCTGGCCGCGGCCATTTTTATTTATTTTTTACTCTAATCCATCTTTCAGATCATTTTATGATATTGGTTTGATGTGCTACAGCCCAGATCTCCCCAGATATTAATCTGATCTTATAATATCAAAATGAGGTATTATTATGTTCTTCCCCATACTATTTTTTGATCTTATTTTTGATCTTTTATCTCTTATGTCAAACAAACCAATAGCTAATTATGATCTTGAGTACTTCACTGAGGAATACCAAATGATGATATTGTTTTAATTTTTACTTCTACTTGGGTACTATAACACTGACAAAAAAAACAGGAATTTAGTTACATGTTTCTTTAGGACTTAGGATAGTTGACAATGTAAAGGGTTACGGTGGATATAATCTGTACTTCGGACACATTACACAATTTGACACATTATAGACTATATTTTGACATAATGGGTTTGTCTGATTTCTTTACAACATCGAATGGAAGCTCAAAAAGTGTTATCTAACTCTAACACTAATATGAGAGTTATTTGGGGATGATTTTGGTGCTGTTAATGACCAACATCGGTTATTGACACTATTGGTAATCAGCTTGAAATAATTTTCAGAATGTAATATAAAATAACTTGGGATATGATTTGATTATTGTTTGGGGAAGCTGTCAGAAAAACTAGTTGCCCATATCGGCTAAAAACGCTAGCTCTGGTAGCTGACTCCGAATAAGTTTCAGAAATATTAAAAGACGCGGACACCGTCTTCAGCCAGAGGCTGCACAGACTGAATGAAACTTAACACTAGACAAGGGACACACGGAGCATGCACCAGTGGATACGGAGAAGAAACTATTCTCACGAAAAGTTTCATCGCCCGGAGCGGGAATCGAACCCTCACCCCATAGCATGGTGCGATTAGAAGCTTGGTGACCCTAACCGCACGGCTACGAGGCTCCACAATATAAAATCTTTTTAGCTATCATATTTTTTTTTTTTGCTTTTTTAATATTTCTCAGGAATAATACTTTGAAGGCGTTAACATAGACAGCCTTTTTTTATCTCTGAATGTTGTCCAGTTACCTCGGAGATTTTCGATTATTGAAATATTGTTCAATTATCAAATCATTTTTGGAGCTTCCATTCGGTCAAAATACTAGTGCGATGGGAATAGTTGAAACACAGTGTTTTTAAAAACTACTACGACCCAATACTAATTAGTTACTATACACTTTGCTCATGTTGACGACATCGTCTAGTCCATCGTGAGTATTGGTCCTAGTAAAGGGAAAGTTGAGAAAGGGGCCAGGCTTTGCTATTAGCTGTCCTGCAGCTCCACCTGGAAACTGTTTGTAGAATCTAGTTTTGATATTAAAAATCTCAAAAGTTGTTTGCTCGTGCTTGTTTTAAAAATATATGAAAATTTAAAAATTGATATAAAATAGTTAGATGCATTTGATCATCCTGGGTTACTTGGCAAGTGTTGAGGCTGGAAGTCAGCGTAAGGGTATGGTTTTTGGAAAATTAAAATTATATGACATCTAACATAGGTCTCGCATTGTATTTTTTTTTCTGAAAGTCCTTTAAAAATCCTCAAACATCTTCGAAAACATCATTTCAATTCAACAAACTGTTTTCGAATTATATTTTTTTGAAGAAGAAATCAGATATTATTAAAACACTCTTCTCAAAAGTTAGGTGAGGTAAACTGGTTATGTGTTGACGCACAAGTAAATGATTCACGAAATCTTTTATGTTTTTTCCGCAATTATTATAAAGTTAATGTAGAATTAGCAGCTAGTTAAAATACACAAAAATAAAAATATATAAAAAAATAAAGTAAAGATTTATTGAATAATAATCTAGATAAATAGAATAAAAATTAGAGAACTCATCAAGAAACTCTAAATTTATTCTTTACATTTACATTTCATGAACTTTACAATCGTGTTACTCAAAATATAAAGCTTTACTTCCCACGTGAATAAATAAATTATTAATCGAATAATCTATTTGAACCAGAAATCGATTACCCTTGACAGATCGCCCAATACCTCCGACCATTATTGTTGGGCGCCCATGGGCTCATTCTTTTGTTTCAGAATAGCTCAAATACTTACCTATCGCGTCGTACCTAAAACCAGGCCCGGGTGTCTTCGCAAAGCAACGGCAAAAAATGTCGTCAACTGTGCCTCCCAATCGCACTGATGCGTACTGTGCAAAGTATACTCAGTGTGGATGAAGCCTGTCTAGTGACTACCCAGGACCCACACTATAGTAGGTACATTGAGATGTTGTTGCCAAAGAGGACGACGACGACGACGGAGCACCGAGACGTGCCGTCATTTCCCGGAAGCCCCCACCCGCTTATCACCAGCCAACAACATGCGAACGAAAATAACGAGCAAAAGGATTTATATGCGTGTGGAACGAACTCACCACCGTCGGAGACGGATGACACACGCACGCACGCACGCACGCTGTTAAAATACACGCACTTGGGTACACAGCATCATCGGATTCGTCGTGGAAGAGTGCTTTGCAGTGACATTTGGTGTCTTCTCGTCCTAACGAACAACCCACATACCTACATATGTACTCGGTATAGTTATTGTGCACGCTGAAACAAGTCGTAAATTGCTCGAAAAAATGTGGTTCTTGTGCAAGCATTTGTGCATGCTTTTTGCTTTTACGATCGCGTGGTTGGGTTCTCAACTTCAAAGACATAATGGGTCTTGGAAGATGTGACTATGGACTGCTACTGGCCGAATGCACTGCAACGCTTATCTTACTTTAAAGTGCTTCTTAAACTTGTATTTTAAAAGCAAAAAAGAAATGGAGCAATGGATGCACGTGCATTGGTGAGTTCGTTTCATGCTACTTTGTGATTATTGTAACGTTTAGATGTAATAAGCTGGCTATGGGGTGTCCTGTTAGCCTAGTGGTTAAGGCTATGGATCGCCAATCCGAAGATGACGGGTTCGATTCCCTTTCTGATCGAGGAAAAACCTCGGCTCCCTGGGCAGAGTGTAGGTATCATTGTGCTTGCCAGGCAGGCAAAGAAAGCCCTTCAATTAATAGCTGCGGAAGTGCTCAAAGAGCACTAAGTTGCAGAGAGGTAGGCCAAGTTCCAGTGGGAACGTAGAGTCATAAAGAAGAGGAACATGCATTGGTGAGCTCGTTCCATGCTACTCTGTTTATTTTTCTGAGATTTTCTCAAATCGGTAATCCTTTGAACATCTAGACTAATAAGTTGACTATTAATGCAAACTTTCTTACGCTACCATAAAGTTTGCGTCGAAAAAAAAAACTACAGCATTGAAACGTTGAACAGCTATATACTCCTGATATATTTTTGTCTGAGTATTGCCTACGAGCGCTTGATTGACCAAAGTTAAACCACACCCACCAGTACAAGACGGTCAAACCGGTTTACCGAGCTAACAAGTGCACAGCAAACCACCGCAAGAGTTAGGGAGAATAACAAAAATTCATCTTTTTTTTATGAAGCTCGGTCCAGACAGTGTGGAGCCCAATCAAAATATCCAACAAACTTGCTCAAACGAACACACATGTGCGATGATGAGAGTGCGCTTCTGTCTGGTGCGGTATTTACACTAAACATTCAATCGAGAGTCCGTCGTCGTGTTCGTTCGTCATCGTCAGTAAACTTATTGAGGCGCGTGCCTCCAATAATGCTTTATCCGGCTATTGCACTACTGTGAATAGTGGTAGAGTCAGTTTGGGACTGGTTGTTTGGAATTTCTGGAGATCCAAAAACACGCCAGTGTTTGAATTCTAATATGTATTACCTTTCAAGGTTATGGTAATTTTATAATATAACTATACAGTGTATTGTTTTTTAAAGAACAAAATTTTTACGATCGAAAGGATTTTTTCTATAAGTGGATCCATTTTCATAATTTTAATTACCATTAATTATATGGTACGCAACCTTTGATTAACATAACATTAACATTTATTGTTACTATAAAAAGTATTAAACCTTTTCCAGATATTTCCAAACATAACTATAACAATGCACAATGGGTCCAGAGCCGTATTTACGAAGACAAAAATGTTTGTGCCTAAACCATAAGTTTTAGATACATGATGTCTTTGGGAAAGTTTCTTCATATTTTTCGACCTTTTGTGAAATTAGGGTGGTCCCTCTAGTTTAGCTGTTCTAAACATCTGCTTTTTAACAGTTTTATGTACGCTTACAAAATGTTCTACAAAGTTATAAAAGAACTTATTTGGAGCAAGTTTGCCGAAGAAACCATTATTCTATCTCTTATGGTTCCTAACTTATATTTTTTTTAAAAGAATCATGTTAGGGTGATCCATGAAATTCTATCTCTCATAATTAAAAAGATATTGGTTTTTTTTCTTCAAAAAATCACTTTTTTTTCAAAAAGACATATCTCAAAAAGAAGCAAATGGATTTTCAATCGCCGAATTGCATTGATAAGATCGTACTCTGTTCTATAAATGGTAAAAAAAAATTGCGGATACCTTTTTTGTTTGAAGCTTTTTATTGAAATTTGAAAATACGGTTTTTTTACATAGAAAATAAGTTGTAACTATTAATATCGATGAGATACAAGGTTGGCGTCTTCGACAATATTGTGAGTTTTTCGATGCTCTAAAAGTTCTCAGAACAAAGTATAGCAAAAAATCAACGCATAAAATTATATTGAATAAAAACGGATTTTCATATGAAAAACAAAACATTTCCAGAAAATTCAAATCGTTTTTGTTAGATAGATCGAAGTAACCATGTCGAAAACGTTTAAACTTGTTTATATTCTACATTCCGTCAATAGACTCAACTTAAAATGTGATTTTTAGCTACTTTACGTCAATTAAATTTTAGTTTTATCTCTTTAATTCATGGATAGCGAAAATGTAAATCACTAGTAAATATTGATGTTAACATAAAAGCCAATCAAAGATACATAATTCGCGATATCTTACCAACATTGTGCCTTAATGCTGATGACAGTATAAATAAACATTGATTCTAAAATAAAATTGATGACCATTAATCAAGCTACTTTGATCTTTCTAGCAAAGAAGAGTTAAATTTGCTTGAATTGCTTCGTTTCCCATATGAAAATCCGTTTTTATTCAATATAACTTTATGCGTTGATTTTTTCGCTATACTTTGTTCTGAGCACATTCAGAGCATCCAAAACTCACAATATTGTCGAAGACGCCAACTTTGCATCTCATCGATTTTAAGAGTTACAACTGATTTTCTATGTAACAAACCGTATTTTTAAAATTCAATAAAAAGCTTCAAACAAAAAAGGTACTCACAATTTTTTCACTATCAATAGAACAGAGTACGATCTTTTCAATGCAATTCGGCGATTGAAAATCCATTTGCTCCTTTTTGAGATATGACTTTAAAATGACTTTAAATTGATTTTTTGAAGAAAAAAGCCAATATCTTTTTAACTATGAGAGATAGAACATTGAGCTCTTTGGATAAAATATGCATCATTGATAGTACTAAAAGTGCTCGGAACGAAGTTTTTACGAGAAACGAATGGATTAATAGTTATTGCAAGAAAACTGAATTTCATGGATCACCCTAAGATGATTCTTTTAAAAAAATATAAGTTAGGAACCATAAGAGATAGAATAATGGTTTCTTCGGCAAACTTGCAGAATGTTTAGATCAGCTAAACTAGAGGGACCACCCTAATTTCACAATAACGAGAAAAAAGGTCGAAAAATATGAAGAAACTTTCCCAAAGACATCATGTATCTAAAGCTTATGGTTTAGGCACAAACATTTTTGTCTTCGTAAATACGGCTCTGGACCCATTGTGCAATGTATTGTACTGAAATAATTATTGTGCTCAGTGAGTCATATGAAACAACTATAACATTTATGGTTATCGTAACCATTGCTTCGTTCGTGAAAGTTGTTGAAAAAAATAACTTCATTTTACCGTCTTACTACTCCGTTGCTGTTTATAGATTTACAGCATATTTGGTAGTAAGTAACCGTATCTTCTGTCCACCTGTATCGTCTCCAGTTTCGCACAAGCCAAGCTTAGAAATTTCCTCTTTGCTGCATTAGCAAAAAAAGTCGCGCACAATTAAAGTCGATCGGATTTCTGAGGAATGATTAGCAAAGTTTATCGCATGTCTGAAGCCTCAAGCCATCGCCATTATTTTCCTTTTCCAGAATGTCTCGTTAGCTCGTTTGTTTGCTGTGCTGTTTTGTTTATGCTTAGGTTCAATATTGTTATGACTGCAAATCGATTGTCGCAACGCTTCAGTAGAGAATGGTTATTACTATATGGTTTGTTTTATTCTTCGAAACTTCGATGGGTTTATGCGTTTAGAAATGTGAAATGCGCATTTAGATCTGATAGACTCAAATAGTGCTGATGTATTATCTATCCGCAAGACTCAAATAAATAGCGCTGTGCGCAAAGAATGAGAATTTTTCGCTTGAATGAACCTATCAAATCAAATCTTCATGATGGGATGACAAATCGAGGTGTACACCGTGAATTTTTTTTTTAAGATAACCAGTAAATTTTGCTGATTTTGCTGAATACATTTAGCAATACAAATAGCTGAATTTCAAAACTCAAAACTCAAAATTCCAAATTCCAAATTCCAAATTCCAAATTCCAAATTCCAAATTCCAAATTCCAAATTCCAAATTCCAAATTCCAAATTCCAAATTCCAAATTCCAAATTCCAAATTCCAAATTCCAAATTCCAAATTCCAAATTCCAAATTCCAAATTCCAAATTCCAAATTCCAAATTCCAAATTCCAAATTCCAAATTCCAAATTCCAAATTCCAAATTCCAAATTCCAAATTCCAAATTCCAAATTCCAAATTCCAAATTCCAAATTCCAAATTCCAAATTCCAAATTCCAAATTCCAAATTCCAAATTCCAAATTCCAAATTCCAAATTCCAAATTCCAAATTCCAAATTCCAAATTCCAAATTCCAAATTCCAAATTCCAAATTCCAAATTCCAAATTCCAAATTCCAAATTCCAAATTCCAAATTCCAAATTCCAAATTCCAAATTCCAAATTCCAAATTCCAAATTCCAAATTCCAAATTCCAAATTCCAAATTCCAAATTCCAAATTCCAAATTCCAAATTCCAAATTCCAAATTCCAAATTCCAAATTCCAAATTCCAAATTCCAAATTCCAAATTCCAAATTCCAAATTCCAAATTCCAAATTCCAAATTCCAAATTCCAAATTCCAAATTCCAAATTCCAAATTCCAAATTCCAAATTCCAAATTCCAAATTCCAAATTCCAAATTCCAAATTCCAAATTCCAAATTCCAAATTCCAAATTCCAAATTCCAAATTCCAAATTCCAAATTCCAAATTCCAAATTCCAAATTCCAAATTCCAAATTCCAAATTCCAAATTCCAAATTCCAAATTCCAAATTCCAAATTCCAAATTCCAAATTCCAAATTCCAAATTCCAAATTCCAAATTCCAAATTCCAAATTCCAAATTCCAAATTCCAAATTCCAAATTCCAAATTCCAAATTCCAAATTCCAAATTCCAAATTCCAAATTCCAAATTCCAAATTCCAAATTCCAAATTCCAAATTCCAAATTCCAAATTCCAAATTCCAAATTCCAAATTCCAAATTCCAAATTCCAAATTCCAAATTCCAAATTCCAAATTCCAAATTCCAAATTCCAAATTCCAAATTCCAAATTCCAAATTCCAAATTCCAAATTCCAAATTCCAAATTCCAAATTCCAAATTCCAAATTCCAAATTCCAAATTCCAAATTCCAAATTCCAAATTCCAAATTCCAAATTCCAAATTCCAAATTCCAAATTCCAAATTCCAAATTCCAAATTCCAAATTCCAAATTCCAAATTCCAAATTCCAAATTCCAAATTCCAAATTCCAAATTCCAAATTCCAAATTCCAAATTCCAAATTCCAAATTCCAAATTCCAAATTCCAAATTCCAAATTCCAAATTCCAAATTCCAAATTCCAAATTCCAAATTCCAAATTCCAAATTCCAAATTCCAAATTCCAAATTCCAAATTCCAAATTCCAAATTCCAAATTCCAAATTCCAAATTCCAAATTCCAAATTCCAAATTCCAAATTCCAAATTCCAAATTCCAAATTCCAAATTCCAAATTCCAAATTCCAAATTCCAAATTCCAAATTCCAAATTCCAAATTCCAAATTCCAAATTCCAAATTCCAAATTCCAAATTCCAAATTCCAAATTCCAAATTCCAAATTCCAAATTCCAAATTCCAAATTCCAAATTCCAAATTCCAAATTCCAAATTCCAAATTCCAAATTCCAAATTCCAAATTCCAAATTCCAAATTCCAAATTCCAAATTCCAAATTCCAAATTCCAAATTCCAAATTCCAAATTCCAAATTCCAAATTCCAAATTCCAAATTCCAAATTCCAAATTCCAAATTCCAAATTCCAAATTCCAAATTCCAAATTCCAAATTCCAAATTCCAAATACCAAATTCCAAATTCCAAACGGTATTTTTTTAAATTGTTATTAATTCTTGATTTCTTGATTCTTGATTCTTGATTCTTGATTCTTGATTCTTGATTCTTGATTCTTGATTCTTGATTCATGATTCTTGATTCTTGATTCTTGATTCTTGATTCTTGATTCTTGATTCTTGATTCTTGATTCTTGATTCTTGATTCTTGATTCTTGATTCTTGATTCTTGATTCTTGATTCTTGATTCTTGATTCTTGATTCTTGATTCTTGATTCTTGATTCTTGATTCTTGATTCTTGATTCTTGATTCTTGATTCTTGATTCTTGATTCTTGATTCTTGATTCTTGATTCTTGATTCTTGATTCTTGATTCTTGATTCTTGATTCTTGATTCTTGATTCTTGATTCTTGATTCTTGATTCTTGATTCTTGATTCTTGATTCTTGATTCTTGATTCTTGATTCTTGATTCTTGATTCTTGATTCTTGATTCTTGATTCTTGATTCTTGATTCTTGATTCTTGATTCTTGATTCTTGATTCTTGATTCTTGATTCCTATTATGAATTGAATGACTGGACATTGGAGTTAGAAGCTAAAATGCTAAAGATTGTATCAACAAAAATAGCAGAATTTCAAAGAAACTTTAAAATAATATATTAGTTTTTTAAATAACATATAGGGTGCTTGTACCAGTTATCGCACTACCTAAGAAAAACTATTTCTACAAAAATAAGAAGAAGACCGACGAATGTAAACAATAAGTCAAAAGATTGATTAGTTTTCATACTTAATAGGAAAAATATAAAAACGCAGCCAAAACTACTTTTAGTATTTATTACGGCGTGTGCCAATGATAGGAACCCTGTACCAGTTATGGACACATTTGTTAATTTGGGTTCCACTTCGCACTATTTACATGCATTCCTTATGGGAGTTGCCATAACTGGTACACTATGGCGAAATAGGGTGCAAGGAGGCCAAAAAGTTAAGGAAAATGATTTATTTCTACCATAATTTGAGCAATTTGTGAAGTTTGAATGATTGCAATCATCTTTTGTGATCGTGATCTGCTGCTCACAATTTTTCTCTTGTTGATTTGTATCTTTGAAGGTTGAAAATCAACTATGGCGAATTTGAGGTACTATAGCTATAACTGGTACACTGAGCCTAAAGTAGTATTGCAAGTTTCACAAACCCAAGGTTTTTCTTCCATCAATCAACATGCTATTTAATCCAACATGTAACAACCATCCAACGAACAAAAAAAAGGATAAATTTCACAGACCAGAGGGGAAATCCCGTACCAGTGCGAAATAGTTGTTTATTAATGTCAATTGCTTACGTATCTTCATGATGTACGATGCAGCCAGCTAACTAAACTAGGGAGATCGGAGAAATGCACGGTCAATTGAAAAAAAAACGCTGGCACGTGTGCAGCAATAAAACTGACTTTTGATTGGTGTGAAGAACGGGATGATTGATAGTGTTCGCTGAATGTTGAAAACTTTTAAATCAATTATAAGCTGATGTTTGTTTTTATGAAAAAACAGAAATTTACATGAGTTTTAAAAACAAAGAAACACATCAAATTTTAAATGTTTGTTATATTCTTATGGCGTTAATTTAGTAAATTGAGATTTCTTCAATATTATTCTTAAAATTTATTTAAACAAATTGATCTGCTTTGCAACCTTCATCCATAATGGAAACATTTTCTAACCTCAAACTTGACCCTCTCCAAGAGCTCAACACTGCCCTGAAGTCCTATCAAATCACTGCAGATGTATGTGTGTTCTGTATTGTACGCTCTCTAAATTCAGTGTAGAAATCGCCACATTTACGCCATCGTGGTGCAATCACCAACTAACCAACAAACATCGTCATTGCCGTCAATCCCCGAAGGGCTCTTTCGTTATCAAGTGAGTATCAACGCGAACCAACCAACCGAGCCACAATGCGGCGAGCTCTATGACTCTTGGTTGACTCTGTGACTGTCGAAGGAAGCACCAGACCAGAGGAAAAAAAAACCTTGATGAACGGATAAGAACAATGAGACAGAGAAAAATTCTCATTCCATAGCCTGGTGGTTGGTGCAGTATCATCAGCCAGCTCATGTCCTTCAACCCTTTCTCCGAAAGTACGTTTACTATTGACTGTTTTTCAAGGAAGGAAAGTGCTGATATTGATCTGTTACTAAATAATTGGATACTGAAATAAAATATTTGATGCAATTTATTGCATTTTTTGTATTATTTTATTAAATTTTATTTTTATTTAATTTTATAGGTTTAATTGCTTACTTTATTTATATTTTTTATATTTTCTTTTGTTTTATTATTTTTTTTAGTTTTTTTATTCTGTTTTGTTTTATAGCATTTCATATTATTTCATTCCATTTTATTATTCTTTTTCTTGTTTTTCTTTTTTATTCTTCACAATTTTTTTGTCTTTTCTTTTACAATTTATTTACGTAAATTCTGTTTTATTTTACTTTAAGAATTCCCTACACTTGATTGATTATCATGATCTTCAATATTCAACCTCGAGTTCTAGGCCTTTTGCCAAGGTATTCAACAACAGACGTCGGCCCTGGAAAATGGTACCAACACAAACCAAACCCGCTAAGCTAACAGGCAGCATAGCTGGTGCACAGTCTGCCGGACATGCAAAATAGAGCCTCCAAAATAGATTCACATCTAATCTAAATCCAACCCAAATTCAATCCAAATCCAATCCAAAGCCAATCCAAATAAAATCCAAATCCAATCCAAATCCAATCCAAATCCAATCCAAATCCAATCCAAATCCAATCCAAATTCAATCCAAATCCAATCCAAATCCAATCCAAATCCAATCCAAATCCAATCCAAATCCAATCCAAATCCAATCCAAATCCAATCCAAATCCAATCCAAATCCAATCCAAATCCAATCCAAATCCAATCCAAATCCAATCCAAATCCAATCCAAATCCAATCCAAATCCAATCCAAATCCAATCCAAATCCAATCCAAATCCAATCCATCCAAATCCAATCCAAATACAATCCAAATACAATCCAAATCCAATCCAAATCCAATCCAAATCCAATCCAAATCCAATCCAAATCCAATCCAAATCCAATCCAAATCCAATCCAAATCCATTCCAAATCCAATCCAAATCCAATCCAAATCCAATCCAAATCCAATCCAAATCCAATCCAAATCCAATCCAAATCCAATCCAAATCCAATCCAAATCCAATCCAAATCCAATCCAAATCCAATCCACATCCAATCCAAATCCAATCCAAATCCAATCCAAATCCAATCCAAATCCAATCCAAATCCAATCCAAATCCAATCCAAATCCAATCCAAATCCAATCCAAATCCAATCCAAATCCAATCCAAATCCAATCCAAATCCAATCCAAATCCAATCCAAATCCAATCCAAATCCAATCCAAATCCAATCCAAATCCAATCCAAATCCAATCCAAATCCAATCCAAATCCAATCCAAATCCAATCCAAATCCAATCCAAATCCAATCCAAATCCAATCCAAATCCAATCCAAATCCAATCCAAATCCAATCCAAATCCAATCCAAATCCAATCCAAATCCAATCCAAATCCAATCCAAATCCAATCCAAATCCAATCCAAATCCATTCCAAATCCAATCCAAATCCAATCCAAATCCAATCCAAATCCAATCCAAATCCAATCCAAATCCAATCCAAATCCAATCCAAATCCAATCCAAATCCAATCCAAATCCAATCCAAATCCAATCCAAATCCAATCCAAATCCAATCTAAATCCAATCTAAATCCAATTCAAATTCAATCCAATCGGCCTTTGAAAATGGAACCAACACAAACCAAACCCGCTGAGCTCACAGGCAGGATAGCTGGTGCACAGTTCGCAGACATGCAAAATACAGCCTCCAAATAGTAACTCCGTAACTCTATTATAACATGTGTGTTGCTTGGGAATTGCAATTTCATTGGTGAGCTTGTTCCGTACTAATATTTCACATTTAATTCTGCGTTCACAATTTGATAAACAAAAGTTTAACCGTCCTTCCAGTGATTCGCTCCACCAAATTCCCAATTCTCTATCTCCCCTTTCCCGAGAATAAAAATCACCCAGTAACTATCCCACTGCGGCTGCTACGGCTGCTGCTGCTGCTGTTGCCGCCGGCACAGTCCAATCCAATCGCAGAAAAGACCGTCCCCCAGTTTCTACCCAAAATAAAAACAATGGCTTTATTGAAACTAAAATTGGAACTTATCGTGTGTTTCGGTTCGTTTACAATTTCCTTCGCCGTCGTCGTCGTCGTCCTCGTCATCTCCATTGGTCGTTGGTCCTACGAGTCCTTCGAGAACAACGAAAACCGATATACTCCATACCTTTATTTTGCGGCGCAGTGTTATACCGCCCGATTGTGTCTCCCCGGTTGGCGCCGAAGCGGATAATTTCGGGCAGTTTATGGATTTGGTCGTTGGGCTACTTTTTTTTTATTTTTTTATTTCGACTCTTTGTGACCGGTTTCGATAGGATTGTTGCCTGTCGAGTGAGTGGCCGGTCATAGTCCTTCTGTTTAAGAGGATCCGGAAATTAGACTGTGAAACTTCGCTTTTCGATTGTCTTCCATTATGGCGCCGGGATCAGGATCGGAACCTGATTTCATGTGCGGTGGGAAGGGAACCCTCAGGGAAGGAAGCAGGTTGATAGCTTCTGGCAGATGGTATCGCTGTAATTTGATTTGGCAGAAGCTTCCATTGGGGTCGTTCGGGATGTTGCGTCAAATGTCTCCAGAGTCCGTGCGCCCCCCCATAATTGGATTAGTATAGTGGAGCAGCAGCAGCACAGCATTGAATGGAGCAAAGTGGATCTTCGAAACGACGACGACGGGTAAAGTGATTTCGATGGATTATTTATGGTTGACTGGCTCCCGCATCATCATCAGCTTTATCTCGTGTGGGATTTGAGAGTTTGGTTCGATTTTTCCGGGGTGATGTATACCAATTTGAAAAACAGATTAACAATTCGTGTTTTTGGCAAATTTATAGTTTTCACCAAATCCAAACATGAACTGGCCTTACTGGCCTATGACGAGAAATTACTACAGAGATTTAGTCAGGTTTGTAAAAATGATTATTATTATTAGATACTCAAAAAATAGAAGATAAATTAAAAAAAAATTGCTTTGGTCACGTTGCATAGTCTATGCGCACATGGTGGCTCCAGGGAGGATTTAATTATTTAATCAGTATTCACTATTTCCGTAATTGAATAACCTAGATAGATAGATGTTCTCCAAAGAAGCTTAGAAAGGTCGTCCAAAGAAGCTTAGAGAGCTTCTCCAAAGAAGCTTAGAAAGCTTGTCCAAAGAATCTTGTAAAGCTTCTCCATAAAAAACTTAGCAGGCTTCCATAAAGAAGCTTAGAAAGCTTCTCCAAAAAGCTCAGAAAGCATCTCCAAAGAAGCTTGTAAAGCTTATCCAAAAAGCATGTAAAGCTTCTCCAAAGAAGCTTGTTTAGCTTCTCCTAAGAAGCTTGGAAAGCTTCTCCAAAGAAGCTTGAAAGCTTCTCCATGGAAGCTTAGATAGCTTCTCCAAAAAAGCTTAGGAAACTTCCTCATAGAAACTTAGAAAGCTTCTTCAAAGAAGCTTAGAAAGCATCTCCAAAGAAGCTTAGCAAGTTTCATCAAAAAAGCTTTGAAAGATTCTCTAACGAAGCGTTGAAACTTTCTCCAAAGAAGCTTAAAAAGCTTCACCCAAGACAACTGAGATAGCTTATTCAATCTTAGAAAGCTTCTCCAAAGAAGCTTGAAAAGCTTCTCCAAAGAAGTTTGAAAAGCTTCTCCAAGATGCTTAGACTTAGGTTTATCTAGCTTCTCTAAAGAAGCTTGGAAAACTTCTCTAAAGCAGCTTAGAAAGCTTCTCCGAAAAAGCTTAGAAAGCTTCTCCAAATAGCCTTGTGAAACTCCAAAAAGATATTTAGAAAGCTTCTCTTAAACTTTTAAAGAAGCTTCTCAAAAGAAGCTTAGAAAGCTTCTTAAAAAAGCTTAGAAAGCTTCTCAAAAGAAGCTTAGAAAGCTTCTTAAAAAAGCTTAGAAAGCTTCTCAAAAGAAGCTTAGAAAGCTTCTTAAAAAAGCTTAGAAAGCTTCTCAAAAGAAGCTTAGAAAGCTTCTCAAAAGAAGCTTAGAAGGCATCTAATAAAAAACTTTGAATACTTCTCCAAAGAAGTTTGAGGAGCTTCTCCTAAGAAATTTGAAAAGCTTCTCCAGAGAAGCTAAGAAAGCCTCTTTTAAATAGCTTGAAAAGCTTCTCCAGAGAGGCATGAGAAGCTTTTCAAAAAAACTTGAAAAGTTTACCAGAAAAGTTTGTAAAGTTTTTCCAAAAAGGCTTGAAAAGCTGCTCCAAAGAAGCTTGATGAGTTTCTCCAGAGAAGCTTAGAAAGCCTCTTCAAAGAAGCTTAAAAAGCCTCTTCAGAGAAGCTTAAAAACCTCTCCAAAAAAGCTTGAAACGCTTCTCCAAAGAAGTTTGAAAAGCATCTCCAAAGAAGTTTGAAAAGCATCTCCAGAGAATTTTGAAAAGCTTCTTCTAAAAAATTCAGAAACATTCTCCCAAGAAGTTTAGAATGCTCTTCCGAAGAAGCCTAAAAACAACTTCAAAGAAGCTTAGAAAGCTTCCCCTAAGAAGCTTAGAACATTTCGTGTTTTTGGCAAATTAATAGTTAAAATTACTACAGAGATTTAGTAAGGTTTGTAAAAATGATTAAAAATTTGCTTTGGTCACGTTGCATAATCTATGCGCACATGGTGGCTCCAGGGAGGATTTAATTATTAAATCAGTATTCACTGTTTCCGTAATTGAAAAACATAGCTATCTATCTATCTATCTATCTATCTATCTATCTATCTATCTATCTATCTATCTATCTACCTATCTATCTATCTATCTATCTATCTATCTATCTATCTATCTATCTATCTATCTATCTATCTATCTATCTATCTATCTATCTATCTATCTATCTATCTATCTATCTATCTATCTATCTATCTATCTATCTATCTATCTATCTATCTATCTATCTATCTATCTATCTATCTATCTATCTATCTATCTATCTATCTATCTATCTATCTATCTATCTATCTATCTATCTATCTATCTATCTATCTATCTATCTATCTATCTATCTATCTATCTATCTATCTATCTATCTATCTATCTATCTATCTATCTATCTATCTATCTATCTATCTATCTATCTATCTATCTATCTATCTATCTATCTATCTATCTATCTATCTATCTATCTATCTATCTATCTATCTATCTATCTATCTATCTATCTATCTATCTATCTATCTATCTATCTATCTATCTATCTATCTATCTATCTATCTATCTATCTATCTATCTATCTATCTATCTATCTATCTATCTATCTATCTATCTATCTATCTATCTATCTATCTATCTATCTATCTATCTATCTATCTATCTATCTATCTATCTATCTATCTATCTATCTATCTATCTATCTATCTATCTATCTATCTATCTATCTATCTATCTATCTATCTATCTATCTATCTATCTATCTATCTATCTATCTATCTATCTATCTATCTATCTATCTATCTATCTATCTATCTATCTATCTATCTATCTATCTATCTATCTATCTATCTATCTATCTATCTATCTATCTATCTATCTATCTATCTATCTATCTATCTATCTATCTATCTATCTATCTATCTATCTATCTATCTATCTATCTATCTATCTATCTATCTATCTATCTATCTATCTATCTATCTATCTATCTATCTATCTATCTATCTATCTATCTATCTATCTATCTATCTATCTATCTATCTATCTATCTATCTATCTATCTATCTATCTATCTATCTATCTATCTATCTATCTATCTATCTATCTATCTATCTATCTATCTATCTATCTATCTATCTATCTATCTATCTATCTATCTATCTATCTATCTATCTATCTATCTATCTATCTATCTATCTATCTATCTATCTATCTATCTATCTATCTATCTATCTATCTATCTATCTATCTATCTATCTATCTATCTATCTATCTATCTATCTATCTATCTATCTATCTATCTATCTATCTATCTATCTATCTATCTATCTATCTATCTATCTATCTATCTATCTATCTATCTATCTATCTATCTATCTATCTATCTATCTATCTATCTATCTATCTATCTATCTATCTATCTATCTATCTATCTATCTATCTATCTATCTATCTATCTATCTATCTATCTATCTATCTATCTATCTATCTATCTATCTATCTATCTATCTATCTATCTATCTATCTATCTATCTATCTATCTATCTATCTATCTATCTATCTATCTATCTATCTATCTATCTATCTATCTATCTATCTATCTATCTATCTATCTATCTATCTATCTATCTATCTATCTATCTATCTATCTATCTATCTATCTATCTATCTATCTATCTATCTATCTATCTATCTATCTATCTATCTATCTATCTATCTATCTATCTATCTATCTATCTATCTATCTATCTATCTATCTATCTATCTATCTATCTATCTATCTATCTATCTATCTATCTATCTATCTATCTATCTATCTATCTATCTATCTATCTATCTATCTATCTATCTATCTATCTATCTATCTATCTATCTATCTATCTATCTATCTATCTATCTATCTATCTATCTATCTATCTATCTATCTATCTATCTATCTATCTATCTATCTATCTATCTATCTATCTATCTATCTATCTATCTATCTATCTATCTATCTATCTATCTATCTATCTATCTATCTATCTATCTATCTATCTATCTATCTATCTATCTATCTATCTATCTATCTATCTATCTATCTATCTATCTATCTATCTATCTATCTATCTATCTATCTATCTATCTATCTATCTATCTATCTATCTATCTATCTATCTATCTATCTATCTATCTATCTATCTATCTATCTATCTATCTATCTATCTATCTATCTATCTATCTATCTATCTATCTATCTATCTATCTATCTATCTATCTATCTATCTATCTATCTATCTATCTATCTATCTATCTATCTATCTATCTATCTATCTATCTATCTATCTATCTATCTATCTATCTATCTATCTATCTATCTATCTATCTATCTATCTATCTATCTATCTATCTATCTATCTATCTATCTATCTATCTATCTATCTATCTATCTATCTATCTATCTATCTATCTATCTATCTATCTATCTATCTATCTATCTATCTATCTAATTGAACGGTCAAGTTTTGTTCAATTTTCTCATCTCCCGTAGGCATAGTATGAAAAGTTCAACGGTAGCAGTAAATCCTCATTCACGCACAGCACTATTCTTTTGGGTCGTTTTTATTGACATTTAGCTCAAGTTAAATACTATAACTCTATTTCATTTTAACTAATTGAGTGGAAAGTTGATTGTATTCACTACCCGTTTAACCGACATTCTGCTCAATCGAGTGAAATCTACAACCAATTTAGAAATGGCATCTTTCAATGGTTTTCCCAACGCATTAATCAATGCAGACAAATCGTCCACACTTCAAATAAATCTGAAAGCATCACCTCCATGAGCAAAGAACCATGCGTCCCCATTTGTTACCACAGTCCAAACCATACTTGCATTCCACTCATCAGAAGCTTCTTTTCCTGTGTAATTTTCCATTAACTAATAAACAATTTCTCATATTTCTCTCTCTTCATCTCTGTTCCATTACAGGTATGTATACCGAGTGCAAATACTGGTTCAATTATCTAAGAATTACCTCGACGAATGTGGACCTTCATCGACGTCGACGTCGACGTTCTCGTCATCATCACCAGGCAAGGCAGCATCAGGTTTGCTCTTTGATAGTTATTGCTGGGAATACCAACGTCCGTTCGTTCGTTCGCATATGGGAAACCATTGCCCTACGAAACAGCTCAAAAGCTCAGACTTCCATCGCCGACTGCTCGCCAAATGTAGCACATGTAATTATTATTATTGGAACCGTTCCGGTACGGTTCGGTGAGGTCTACTGAGGAACATAGCCATCATCACTCACTCCTCCGCCACATTTCCAGAGGAATCAAAGCGACTACCCTCGTAGTATTGTTTTATAAGGAAATAGTACAGAGTGAAGTCTTACTAGAAAATATGATTATTGTGGTTGTAATGCAACAAACGATATGAAAATGATACAAAAACGGTACAGCATATGGTATGCAACCATAACACAAATTGTTTTTATACAATTCCATACAAGCATAACAGTAGAAATATACTTGTTTTAAACAAATTTTACGAATGAGCAGTAAAGTTTACTTTCATCTTGCAGTTGAGATCCTCCGTACGATACACTGTAAAGTTGTGTTATCGTCAATTGGTATAAACTTCATTCTAGACTTTGTAAATTGCATGTCGTCTTTTGGAAAAAATATAATGGTAATTGCTGATAAAAACTAGAACATTTTTGTTTCGGGCACCCCTCGTAAACCTCCTTGATGAATCTATTCCCTTGCATCTCTTCATCCAATTCTTGCCCATCGTTGCTCACATATTCACGTGCATACGTGCAACCCACTTTAATCCAATCAACATTTCACTATGGAGCGAAGCCAAACGGTCGCCGCCATCAGCAGGTCATCAGATATGATTCTCGTCTCATCTCATCACGGTGCGGTGCTTGGACGATGACAATCAGAAGACCGGGCAGACCGGGGTCTGTCTGGCGTCGGTCCGTTGTCCAAGCAAGGCTTGGAGCTGTACCAAGATGATGTCGTCACCATAGTCATCGTTGTGAAATGATTCAATTCTTCTCCGGCGCCATCACTTTTCCGTAAAATCCTCACGACTTTGACGCGTTTGATAATCGAAGAATCTGGCGAGGCTAGTGGATTTTAAACTTCTCATTTGACATATCAGAACTCGAAAACTCGATTTGTGATCCCTGAAGAAGCCTTCTGAAAATGTGAACCGAAACGTCGAGTCACTTTTGTTGTTAAATTTAAACTGGATATGCATTTGTCTAGGATTGGATTTGGATTGAATTTGGATTTGGATTGGATTTGGATTGGATTTGGATTGGATTTAGATTGGATTTGGATTGGATTTGGATTGGATTTAGATTGGATTTGGATTTGATTTGGATTGGATTTGGATTGGATTTGGATTGTATTTGGATTGGATTTGGATTTGGATTTGGATTGGATTTGGATTGGATTTGGATTGGATTTGGATTGGATTTGGATTGGATTTGGATTAGATTTGGATTGGATTTGGATTGGATTTGGATTGGATTTGGATTGGATTTGGATTGGATTTGGATTGGATTTGGATTGGATTTGGATTGGATTTGGATTGGATTTGGATTGGATTTGGATTGGATTTGGATTGGATTTGGATTGGATTTGGATTGGATTTGGATTGGATTTGGATTTGGATTTGGATTTGGATCGGATTTGGATTGGATTTGGATTGGATTTGGATTGGATTTGGATTGGATTTGGATTAGATTTGGATTGGATTTGGATTGGATTTGGATTGGATTTGGATTGGATTTGGATTGGATTTAGATTGGATTTGGATTGGATTTGGATTGGATTTAGATTGGATTTGGATTTGATTTGGATTGGATTTGGATTGGATTTGGATTGTATTTGGATTGGATTTGGATTTGGATTTGGATTTGGATTGGATTTGGATTGGATTTGGATTGGATTTGGATTGGATTTGGATTGGATTTGGATTGGATTTGGATTGGATTTGGATTGGATTTGGATTGGATTTGGATTGGATTTGGATTGGATTTGGATTATTGGATTTGGATTGGATTTGGATTGAATTTGGATTGGATTTGGATTGGATTTGGATTGGATTTGGATTGGATTTGGATTGGATTTGGATTGGATTTGGATTGGATTTGGATTGGATTTGGATTGGATTTGGATTGGATTTGGATTGGATTTGGATTGGATTTGGATTGGATTTGGATTGGATTTGGATTGGATTTGGATTGGATTTGGATTGGATTTGGATTGGATTTGGATTGGATTTGGATTGGATTTGGATTGGATTTGGATTGAATTTGGATTGGATTTGGATTGGATTTGGATTAAATTTGGATTGGATTTGGATTGGATTTGGATTTGGATATGATTTGGATTGGATTTGGATTGGATTTGGATTGGATTTGGATAGAATTGGATTGTATTTGGATTGGCTTTGATCTGTTAAATTTGCAATTGTTTGTAAGTAGTCGAATTGAGTTTCTTCTTGATGTCTTCAAAGCTCTAGGGATGTACACTGAAATAGCGAGCTCGGTCCCTTAGTGTTATCAAATCAAAGCGGCCGACGTCATAATCCGGAATGAAGAGACCCAAGAATTTGAAATTATTACATACTATATGTTATGTATTAGTTTTGTAGTATTCATACTAGAGACTTTCTAAGTTAAAATGAATTGCGTCGGCCACGTCCTATCGGATATTCCGTCAACAGACTATATCGATAATTATCGACCGAAACTCACATAAAAAGTAAACAAAGTATTCAATTTCAAGCAGCACTAACTCTTCTGAAACATTCTGTTACACTCAGAGCTAAAATAAAAACTCCATCATCCTTTCGACACTTCGCCTCAGAAGGGTCCGGAATTAAACCACTCCAAGCCTTCTAGCGCTGAACAGCCCTTCAACGGAAGCGGCCCACTTGTTTCACTTTTCATAACCCACTTACTTGCTAGGTAGGTAGAAGCCCCAGCCGCAGCCCCGTATTCCGAAAGGTAGGTGAACGTACCTATTCAACACGCTGGCAGCGCTGCCGCTGGTGGTCGTTGTTCTCTCAAGTAACAAGAACCGAGTCTGTCTACGTACCTACCACCGCGATGAATAGGTGGCGGTGGGAGCAGGCCCATATGCGAAAAAGGACACTTTTCTCCAGCCTCGGTTCGTACTATGAGTCGTACAATGCCAGAAGGCGAGAACGTGGTTTTCCATATTTTTCGGTCAATTATCACACTTGCACCTCGAGGACCACGTCGTTCCACGTCGGAGAGGTTGGTCGGTCGTCGTAAAGTTGGTGCATATGTGCCCGAATGCATTGAATTCATTCGTAAAACCTGCAGCCCACGCCAACTGGAATACGACGACAAGGAGGCGATGGTTTCGTGGAAAGATGATAACAGTAGTACGTGGGCGATCGGAGGTGTGAATAATATGAATAGTGAATTGACCGAGGGTTTCGATTCAATGGATGGGGATTGGTGCAAAATTCATATTGCTTGTATTAGGTAGTGGAAGAGCTTTCAAGTGCTATCAAGATGGTAAAGTAGTACTAGAATTATGCTTAGAAAGCTTCTAGAAAAAGATTTGAAAAGCTTTTTGGAAGCAACTATGAAAACTTTCCCGAAAGCTCCATAGAATTCTTCTTAGAGGAAGCTCAGAATTCTTCTAACCAAATCTAAGGAAGCTTCTAAGCAGAAGCTTAGAAGTCTTATAAGAAGAAGCTTAGAAAGTTTCTAGGAAGAAGCTTGGATAGCTTCTAGAAAGAAGCTTAGAAAACTTTTAGAAAGAAGCTAAGAAAACTTCTAGAAAGTAGCTTAGAAAACTTCTAGAAAGAAGCTTAGAAAGCTTCTTCAAAGAAGCTTAGAAAATCTCTAGAAAGAAGCTTAACAAGCATCTTCAAAGAAACTTAGGAAGCTTCTTCAAAGATGCTTAGAAAGCTTCCCAATAAAGCTTAGAAAACTTCTCCAAAGAAAATTTTAAAGCTTCTCCTTTAAAAGAAGCTTAGATAAGCTTAGAAAGCAGCTCTTAAGAAAGCTGCTCTAAAGAAGCTAAGAAAGCTTTTCCAGAGAGGATGGTTAAGCTCTTAAAATAAGGTCAGAAAGTTTCTCCAAAGAAGCTTAGAAAGCTTCTCCCAAGGAGCTAAGAAAGCTTCTCCCAAGAAGCTTATAAAGTTTCTCCCAAGAAGCCTATAAAGCTTCTCCCAAGAAGCTTAGGAAGCTTAGAAAGCTTCTCCCAAGAAGCTTAGAAAGCTCCTCTCAAGAAGCTTAGAAAGCTTCTCCCAAGAAGCTTAGGAAACTTTTCCAAAAAGAACTTAGAAAGCTTCTTTAAAGAAGCTTAGAAAGCTCCTCCCAAGAAACTTTGGAGGCTTTTCCCAAGAACCCTAGAAAGGTTCTAAAAGAGGCTTGCAACACTCAAAAAAAAGTTTTGAAAGCTGAGAAAGCTTAGAAAGCTCCTCCCAAGAAACTTTGGAGGCTTCTCCCAAGCTTCCCAGAAAGCTTCCCCAAATAAGCTTGGAAAGCTTCTCCTAAAAAATTTAGAAAGTTACTCCAAAGAGTCCTAGAAAGTTCTCCAAAGAGGCTTGGAAAGTTTCTGAAAGAAGCCAAGAAAGCTCCTCTTAAGGTGATTATGGAATGAAGTCACACCTTGAATTTTCAAAAGCACAAATCTGAAGAACCATTTGTCGCAAAGCGTTGAAAAGTTGGATGATTGGTCAGCCGAATTGGTGGTGACCAATCGATTAACTTTTCTGTGCATTCCGTCATTTAAGAAGCTCAGAAAGCTTCTTCGAAGAAGCTTGGAAAGCTTATTCAAAGAAGCTTGGAAAGCTTATCCAAGGCTTCGAAAGCTTCTCAAAAGAAGCTTTTCAATCTTTTCAAAAGAAGCTTTTCATGCTACTCAAAAGAAGCTTTAGAAGCTAGAAGTAACGTGGATAACTTCGCAAAAGATGCTTTGAAAGCTTCTCAAAGTAAGCTTAAAAAGCTTCTCAAAATTAGATTTCCAAATTAGGTTTAAAAAGCTTCTCAGAAAAGCTTAAAAAGCAAAAAGAAAAGCTTGGAAAGCTTCTCAAAAGAAGCTTGGAAAGCTTCTTAAAAGAAGCTTAGAAAGCTTCTCAATAGAAGCTTACAAATATTCTAAAACGAAGCTTGCAAAGCTTATCAAAAGAAGTTTAGTAAGCTTTTCAAAAGAAGTTTAGTAAGCTTCTCAAATATGCTTACAAGCCTTACAAAAGAAGTTTAGACAGCTCCTCGAATGCTGATTAGAAAACTCAAAAGAAGCTAAAAGAGCTTCTTGAAAGAAGCTTTGAAAGTTTCTTATAAGAAGCTTAGAATGCTTCTCAAAAGAAGCTTAGAAAGCTTCTCAAAAGAAAGATTCTCAAAAGAAGCTTGGAAAGATTATCAAAAGAAGTTTAGAAAGCTTCTAAAAAACGCTTGGAAAGCATCTCAAATGAAGCTTAGAAAACCTTTCCGAAGATGCTTTGAAAGTTTCTCAAAAGAAGCTTAGGAAGCTACTTTAGCTTAGAAAAGTTCTCAGAAGCTTAGAATGCTTATCAAGAGAAGTATAGAAAAAATTAGAAAGCTTCTAAAAAGAAGCTTAGAAAGCTTCTAAAAAGAAGCTTAGAAAGCTTCTAAAAAGAAGCTTAGAAAGCTTCTAAAAAGAAGCTTAGAAAGCTTCTAAAAAGAAGCTTAGAAAGCTTCTAAAAAGAAGCTTAGATAGCTTCTCGAAAGAAGTTTAGAAAGTTTCTCAAAAAAAAGCATGGAAAGCTTCTCACAAGAAGCTAAGAAAGCTTCTCGAAAGAAGCTAAGAAAGCTTCTCAAAAGAGCTCAGAAAACTTTTGCAAAGAACCTTATAAAGCTTCTCTAAAGGAGCTTAGAAAGCTTCTCAAAAAAAGCTTACAAAATTCTCAAAAGAAGCTTAGAAAGCTTCTTAAAAGAAGCTTAGAAAGCTTCTCAAAAGAAGTTTAGAAAGCTTCTCAAAAGAAGCTTAGAAAGCTTTTCAAAAGAGCTCAGAAAACCTCTTCAAAGAAATTTAGAAAACTTCTCAAAAGAAGCTTAGGAAACTTCTCAAAGGAAGTTTATAAAACTTCTCAAAAGAAAGTTAGAAAGTTTCTTGAAAGAAATTTAGAAAGCTTCTCAAAAGAAGTTTGGAAAGTTTATCAAAAGAAGTTTAATAAGCATCTCAAAACAGGTTGGAAAGCTTCTCAAAACAAGCTTTAAAAGCTGCACAAAAGAAGTTTAGAAAGCATCTTTTAAAATAACCTCAGAAACTTCTCAATGGAAATTTAGAAAGCTTCTCAAAAGAAGCCCATAAAACTTTTCAAAAGAAGCTTAGATAACTTCTCAAAAGAAGTTTTGAAAGCTTCTCAAAATAAGCTTAGAAAGCATCTCAAAAAAGGCTTAGAAATCATTTCAGAAGGAACTTAGAAAGCTTGTCAAAAGAAGCTGAGAAAGCTTTTTAAAAAAAGCTCAGAAAGATTCTCAAAGAAGCTTGGAAAGAAGCTTAGAAAGCTTATCAAAAGAAGCATAGAAAGCTTTTGAAAAGAGCTTCGAAAACATGTCCAAAGAAGCTTTGAAAGCTTCTCTCAAGAAATTTAGAAAGCTTCTCAAAAGAAGCGTTGAAAGCTTCTCTAAAGAAACTTAGAAAGCTTATCAAAAGAAGCTTAGAAAGCTTCTCTAAAGAAACTTACACAGCTTCTTAAAAGAAGCTTAGAAAGCTTCTTAAAAGAAGCTTAGAAAGCTTTTCGAAAAAAGCTTAGAAAGCTTCTCAAAAGAAGCTTAGAAAGCTTCTCAAAAGAAGCTTAGAAAGCTTCTCAAAAGAAGCTTAGACAGCTTCTCGAAAAAAGCTTAGAAAGCTTCTCAAAAGAAGCTTAGAAAGCTTCTCAATAGAAGCTTAGAAAGCTTCTCAAAAGAAGCTTAGAAAGCTTCTCAAAAGAAGTTTAGAAAGTTCTTCAAAAGAAGGTTAGAAAGCTTCCCAAAAGAAGCTAAGAAAGCTTCTCAAAAGAAGCTTAGAAAGCTTCTCAAAAGAAGCTTAGAAAGCTTCTCAAAAGAAGCTTAGAAAGCTTCTCATAAGAAGCTTAGAAATCTTCACATAAGAAGCTTAGAAATCTTCTCAAAAGAAGCTTAGAAAGCTTCTCAAAAGAAGCTTAGAAAGCTTCTCAAAAGAAGCTTTGAAAGCTTCTCAAAAGAAGCTTAGAAAGCTTCTCGAAAGAAGCTTGGAAAGCTTCTCAAAATAAGCTTAGAAAGCTTCTCAAAAGAAGCTTAGAAAGCTGGTCCAAAGAAGCTTAGAAAGGTTCTCCAAAGAAGCTTAGAAAGCTTCTCCAAAAAAGCTTAGAAAGCTTCTCCAAAGAAGCTCAGAAAGCTTCTCCAAAGAAGCTTAGAAAGCTTCGCCAAAGAAGCTAAGAAAGCTTCTCCAAAGAAGCTATAGCTTCTCCAAAAATGCTTAGAATGCTTCTCTAAAGAAGCTTAGAAAGCTTCTCCAAAGAAGCTTAGAAAGCTTCTCCAAAGTAGCTTAGAAAGCTTCTGCAAAGAAGCTTAGAAAGCTTCTCCAAAGAAGCTTAGAAAGCTTCTCCAAAGAAGCTTAGAAAGCTTCTCCAAAGAAGCTTAGAAAGCTTCTCCAAAGAAGCTTAGAAAGCTTCTCCAAAGAAGCTTAGAAAGCTTCTCCAAAGAAGCTTAGAAAGCTTCTCCAAAGAAGCTTAGAAAGCTTCTCAAAAGAAGCTTTGAAAGCTTCTCAAAAGAAGCTTAGAAAGCTTCTCGAAAGAAGCTTGGAAAGCTTCTCAAAATAAGCTTAGAAAGCTTCTCAAAAGAAGCTTAGAAAGCTGGTCCAAAGAAGCTTAGAAAGGTTCTCCAAAGAAGCTTAGAAAGCTTCTCCAAAGAAGCTTAGAAAGCTTCTCCAAAGAAGCTTAGAAAGCTTCTCCAAAGAAGCTTAGAAAGCTTCTCCAAAGAAGCTTAGAAAGCTTCTCCAAAGAAGCTTAGAAAGCTTCTCCAAAGACGCTTAGAAAGCTTCTCCAAAGAAGCTTAGAAAGCTTCTCCAAAGAAGCCTCAAAGCTTCTCCATAGAAGTCTAGAAAGCTTCTACAAAGAAGATTAGACAGCTTCTCCAAAGAAGCTCAGAAAGCTTCTCCAAAGAAGCTCAGAAAGCTTCTCCAAAGAAGCTTAAACAGCTTCTCCAAAGAAGCTTAGAGATCTTCTCTAAAGCAGCTTAGAGGTCTTCTCCAAAGAAGCTTAGAAAGCTTCTCCAGAGAAGCTCAGAAAGCTTCTGCAAATAAGCTTAGAAAGCTTCTGCAAAGAAGCTTAGAAAGCTTCTTAAAAGAAGCTTAGAAAACTGCTCAAGACAAGTTTGGAACGCTTATCAAAAGAATCTAAGAATTCATCTCAAAGAAACTTAGAAACCTATTCAAAAGAGCTTAGAAATATCTCCAGTGAAGCTTTGAAAACTTCTCAAAAGAAGCTTAGAAAGCTTTTCAAAAGAAGCTTAAAAAGCTTTCCAATGCAGCTTAGACAGCTTCTCAAAAGAAGCTCAGAAAGTTTCCTGAAAGAGGCTTAGAAATCTTCTCAAAAGAAGCTTTCTTAACTTCTCCAAAGAAGCTAAAAAAACTTCATCGATGAAGTTTTGTATGCTTCGAGGAAGAAGTTTGGATTTTTATAGAAAAAGCTTTGATTCCAAATCCAAAAACAAAAAAAAATGTATTACCAAAAAAGAAGCTTGTAAAGGTTCTAGAAAGACGTTAAAAAAGCTTTCAGCAAGAAGTCTTAAAAGGTTTTAGGAAGAATCCTAAGTAGCTTCTAGAAAGAAGCTTGATCAGCTTCCAGAAACGAGCTTAAAACTTCTAGAAAGAGGCTTCAAAAATTTCTAGTTAGAAACTGAAAAAGCTATAGACAGAAACATGAAAAGATATTTGGAAAGCTTTATGAAAAGGCTTAGAAAGCTTCTTGAAAGAAGCCTCAAGAGCTTCTAGTAATAAGCATAAAATGCTTTTAGATAGAAGTCCCAAAAGCTTATGTAAAGAGGCTTGAAAAGCTTCTTGAAAGAAGCTTTAAAAGCTACTAGAAAGCAGTTTATAAAGCTTCTAGAAAGAATCTCACAAAGCTTTAGAAAGAAGCTTAATAATAATAGCTCAACTTGGAAAGTTGAGTAAAATCTCGTAAAGTTGCATAAAGATGCTTAAAAATAGCAACAATTTATAGTTTGTCAAGTACCATAAGACACAGTTGTTGCCAAACGCTGCCCTTCCGTGCACTGCTATAACCACAATCCGTCATAAATCTTGGGAACAATTGCTGCAAATATTCGTCAGCTCGAACAACTGGAGGAACCACTTAACCGCCGTCCATCCACCCGTCCACGTGCACCATCATTGGAGCCCAGAGCAGCTACTGGCTGGATTCTGGCAATCGGTTCATTACAACAACATAATCAGAGGTGAACCCCATCTTTCGGTTTAACCCCCACCAAATGAGTACGAAGACAGAGAGAGAGTAAGCGGACAGCATCGTGGAGGTAGATCACAATGTCAAAAGGCAGCATTTGTGCCAAAGTACCACATTAGTACTAGGAACCGGTGATAGGGGAGAATTTGTAACCTAGGTAGACGAAAAAAAAACATAAATCGGAACATAAAAAGTAATATTAGCTTAAATAATTATTATAAATATATTATAATATATTATAATATATTATAATATTATAATATAAATAAATTTAAAAAAAATGAAAAGAGACGAAATTTAAAAATATATAAAAAAAAAACAAAAATAAAAAAAATGAAAAGAGACGAAATTTAAAAATATAAATAAAAAAATAAAAATTTAAAAAGTTACACATATTTAAAAACAAAAAATATATACAAAAATTTAAAAATTTAAAAAAAGTTCACATTTGTTAAATTTGATAGTAACATTTAGAGTTGCTGCGAAATTGTTTGATTAAAAATTTAAAAATATGTTTGTATTTCAAGGTTGTCAGAATTAATCGTATTTCTTCATAAATTGATGTAAATTTTTGAAAAACAGCAAACTGATTAAAATGCATCATTTTACGGTACCCACGTCATGGTGTATTAGGGACCTAAACACTTCGAAGGGCGAAATTCGAGCCAACCTACGACTATACGGTGACGGCGACGTTGGACTAATTGCTACATCACACATTTGGAGGTATGTACCTACCTACCTACCTACCTACCTACCGATGTTGTTCTAGAGGGGTATTACGGTTGTTCGCAAAGGATGAAAATGATGATCCTGTTGGTTAGGTTTTCCAACAACGTTCGTTGTTCGTTGTTGTTGTTGTTGTTGTTGTTGCCACTATTGCTGGCTGCTACTGCTGCTTAACATCATCATCGTCGTCCTCGTCGCCACCGTTCGACGAAGGAGGTACGTATTTAGTCGTTACCATCGGTCGTTATGTTCAATGATGACAGTGAAATATGGCTTTCGGGGACGTGTGCGGTCTCACTTCGAGTTGATATTCGGAATGGCTGCTGTGCATTAACGATGGTGAAAAAGGGTAGTTTGGGTAGTTCTGACTGAATAATTGTTATGAAATTGATGACGTTTCGGCTTACATTAGAAGGGACTTCTTCAGAGTACTTAACGAATATTTTCAATAGAATTAAAGTGAAATAATATAAAGATGTATCTATTTTGACACGTAACCAGTTTGTGCAATTGACATTTCCGTTTTAGCCATAAACCAAAATTCAACAACTTTTTGACTCCCAAAACTCAAAAAGCAAACACCCACCACTTTGATCATCGTCGTCACACACTTCGAAAAGTTACACTTGCCTATTTGTGTTACCCCGGTCACCAGGGTAGTATTTATTTGCAGACAAACGGAACGTAGGGGGCAACAGCCTCCGTAATGATTCCACGAAGCAAGAGTTTATCTGTCAATCACGATGAAATTCAGCCGAAACTCGCTGTCAAACGCATGCACCTGCCGCTGCTGCTGCTGCTCTCAGATCAGGCAGTGTTCTGCATGTTCTGCTGTAGTGGTGTGAGCTTACAACTGTCCCAACCAGATATACCTACACTCTAGAGGACGCGAAAAAAGCTGGGTGTGAAATGTGTCTGTCAATTTCGACGGCACCAGACAGTTATCAGCTGGACAGGAGAGAATCGGGGGTGGACCACGAATTGTTTGATTGTGAGTTGATGAATAGTTCGATTACATGGTGCGGTTTTTTATTCTTTTGATTGATCAGAACGTCGATTACAGCGATATACGTTGTGGTGACTCGTTAACTATGAAATCTTTCTAAGGAAGCTTTTGAGTTTCTTCTTGAGAATCTTGGAAGCATCGGTTAAAGAAGCTTTCAAACTTTTTCTTAGGAGTTTTTAACCTTTTCAAGAGAAATTTTCAGTTTTTTACTGAGGATGTTTTTGAACGTCTTCTTAGGAAGCCAAACAAGTCACTACTCAGGTAATTTTCGAGCTGCTTTTAAAAAAGCTTTCAAGCTTTATTGAAGTAATCTTACGAGCTTTCTCTCATATGGCTTTGAAGTTTTTTTTTCTGAAGAAGCTTTCCAGATATCTCTTTGGCTACCTTCAAGCTTTTCTTGATTCGGTTTGCTAGTTTCATTTGAGGAAGCTTTCGTTCTTCTTCTTATAAAGTTTTCAACTTTATCAGAAAGTTTTCGAGATTAATCTGATAATACTTTCGAGCTTCCTCTTATGAGGTTCTTAAAGTTCTTGTGTTAAAGCTTTCCATCATTTATCCAAACACTTCATACAGTTTCTTCTGAAGAAGCTTTCGAGATCCATTTGATGAAGATTTCAAAGTTTCTTCTGAGGAAGCGTTCGAATTTTTTCTGATGAAGCTTCCGAATTCCGTCTACGAAATCTTTCGAGCTTCTGTTGAAATGAGTTATTTTGTTTGAAGAAGCTTGCCGGGTTCTTTTAAGAAAGCTTTCGTGTTTCTTCTGATGAAGCTTCCAAGCTACATGCGACGAACATTTCTTGTTCTCAAGAAACTTTCGACAACAGAGGAGACATTCCCGAGTCAGGCTGCTTGCTGCTCGCCTCTTGGCTTTACTACTGAGGAAGCTTACGAGGTTTATCTGAGAAAACCTTCGGGGAAACTTTCAAAAAGACACGGACAACGTCTTCAGCTTTCGGCTGTACAGACTGTTTTAAACTTAACATTAGACAACGGACAACGGAGCATGCACCAGTGGAAACGGGGAAGAACTTATTCTCACGAAAAGTTTCAACGCTCGAAGCGGGAATCGAACCCTCACCCCATAGCATGGTGCGATTATAAGCTTGGTGACCCTAACCGCACGGCTACGAGGCTCCACAAGCATGTTCTGTAGAAATTTTTCAGCATCTAAGAATACTTTCGTGCTTCTCCAGATAAAGTTTCCAAGCTCCTTATGACGGATCTTCCAAGTTTCTGATAAGGAGGCTTTCAAGCTTCCTCTGAGGAAGCTTTCGAGCATTTTGTTAAGAAGGTTTCGAGCTTTTTAAGAAAAAAGTTTTCAATCTCCTTCTGCAGATGTTTCCGAGCTTGCGAGATTCTTGTGGAGGAAGCTACCAATGATGGTGCTGCTGATGTTGATGAAGAAGCTTTAAAACTGTACTGAAGAAGCTCTCCAGCGTACTCGGTGGAAGCGTTCGAGCTCCTTTTAGGAAAGTTTTCAAGCTTTTTCTAAGGAAGCTTTCGAGCGTTCAAGAGAAAATGTGCAAGCTTTTTTTCTGAACGATATATATTTTCGAGCTCCTTCTGAAGAAGATTTCGAGCTTCTTTGAGAGGGAGCTTTAGACTTTCCTCTGAGCATCTTCGAGAAAACTTTCGAGCTTCTTTTGAAGCAACTATTGAGCTTCTTTTGTTAAAGCTTTTGTGTTTCATATGAGGAAGCTATAGAGCTTTTTCTGAAAAAGCCCTCGAGGAAGATTTTCGAGCTCCTTTTAGGAAAGTTGTCAAGCTTCAATAAGCTTTCGAGCTAGAAAATTGTCGAGCTACTTCCGACAATATTGTCGAATTTTCTTTACAGGAAGCTTTAGACCTTCTTCCGAGCTTGTCCAACTAAGCTTTCGAGCTTCTGTCGCAAAAAATATTAAACTTCTTTTGAGGTAGCTTTCAAGCTTTCTCGAAGGAAGTTTTCGGGATTAATGTGAGCAAGCTTTTGAGATTTTTATATGGAGCTTTAGAGATCCTTCTGAAGAAGTTTTTGAACTTTTTCAGAGAAAGATTTCAAGCTGAATTTGAGGAAGTTTCCGAGCTTTTTTGAGCCAACTTGATAGATTTTTTAAGAAGATTTTGAGCTTCTTATCAGGAAACTTTGGAGCATCTCTAGAGGAAGCTTTTAATCTGTATCTGACGATGCTTTCGAGATAATTCTGAGGAAGTTTTTGAGTTACTTACATATGAGCAAGCTTAATCCTAGTAGTTATCGGGCCTCTTATGAAAAAGTTTTACCAATTTTATTATGACGTTTTCAAGTTATTTTTGAGCACGCTTTCGAGCTTCTTCTGCGGAAGATTTGATGTATCTTCTATTGATTCTTGCGTTCTTTTCTGAGAATACTTGCGAGTTTCGTCTAATAAAGTTTTTTCTATAAAGCTTTGGAGCTTCGCCTAGTAATGGTACAAGAACCTTTGAGTCTCTCCTACGAAAACTTAGAGCTTTATTTGAAGGTTGTTTGGTGATTTCCATGATAATGATTGCATGATTTTTAGAGAAAGCTTTCGATTTTTTTTTTGAGAGAGCTTTCGAGCTTCTTCCAAAAGGAAGCTTTCGAGCTAATTTGGAGAAAGCTGTCGTGCTTCTTTTGAGGTAATTTATGAGCTTGTTACGAGGCCTTCCTTTTCATGATTCTGAGGCTACTTTTAGGAAATATTGGATTTCTTCTCAGGAAGCTTTCAAGTTGTTTTTTGACCTGAAGCAGTTTTTGTTTTTTTATTAATAAGCTTCTTCAAAGGATGCTCACAAGCTTTTTTTGTTTATTTTTAATTTAACGAGCGTAATCTGTGAGGCCTTTCTAACTTATAGAAGCAATTTTTCGAAAAAGCCTTTAGGTTCCTTCCACGGAAGCAGGCCACTCTAACCAATGGGCAGGATCCGGAATAGGGCCATCGTCGGATTCGTCAATATGTCTGAGATTTCTTATGGAAATTCTTTTAGGGATTCCGTAAATTTCTCAACATATTGAATCGCCATTTTTATAAATGTCTCTAACAATTTCTCTAGAAATTCCTTCGTAGATTTCTCCAGAAAGTTTAAAAAATCCTTGAGAAATTTATTAAGGAATTTCTTTGGGAATCTTTTTGAAGATTCCTTCAGTAAACGCTTCCAATAGTTCCTTCTGAAATTTGTTAGACAATTTTTCAAAAACTCGTTCAAGAGTTATTTTTTCAGAAATTCTTCGACAACTCCTTAAAGATTGCTTTCGACATTTTTATATGGTTTTCTTCGACAATGCCTTCAGGAACTCGTCTCAAGATTTCCTCTGGAAATAATGTCAGGAGCATTTTTTATGAATTCTTCTCTTGAATTTTCTTCCGTCATCTCTTCAGCTACTCATGTGGCAATTTCTACAGTAACGCATCTTGAAATTCCTGCAAAATGTCTCTGACGAGCTATTTTTTTTCTTCAGTTTCCTCCGATTTTTTTTTTCAGAAATAATACGGAAATTTCTTTAGTACTTGGTACTTAAATTCTCTCAGTAATTTCTTTGGGAACTTATAAAGGATTTTTCCGGCCATTTTTTTACGAATTTCCTGGACATTTGTTCATAGTTTGTTTCAAGAAGGCTTTAAATGTTTATTAAAAAAAGTCTCCATTAGTTCTATTGTGTTTTTTATAAGGCATCCTCCAATAAATTATCTGGAAACCTTCATAGAATTTATATGGAAGTGCCTATATCTTTTCAAGAATTTCAACTGCATTTTTTTAGAAATACCTTTACAAGTTCTTAGATAGTTTTTACGGGTATTTCTTTAGCAGTGGCTTGAAATGGCTTCGGTAAATCCTCTGATTATTTGTAAGCCATGCCTTTGATTACTTCAAAACAAATGTTTTATATAAATATCCTCGGTAATTCTTTTAGAAATGCCTTCGGCAATTTATTTCTAATCGTCACATTCTTTATAAGTTTGTGTAGAAGTTCCTTAGGGTATTAAAGCATTTTTTTCATTGAGTAATCTATTCAAAGATTTCATCAACAACAATTTTGGAGTTCCTTCCTAGAAATTCCTCCGCTGATTCTCTTGGAAATTGCTCTGACCGTTACTTCAGAAATGTTTTCAGAAATCCCTCCGCAAATTATTTGGGAATCCCTCGGGCAATCTTTCAAGGAATTCCTCGAAATGTGTTGTTTTGAGTTTCATTGAACAATTTTCGTGGGAAATTTTGATAGAAATTTCCTTAGAAAAGAATTGCCGGGGTGGAGCTCTCAAGACAATTAGGGGGCATCCATTTAGTACGTCACGCTAAAAATGGGAATTTTTAACCCCCCCTCCCCCCTTCGTACGGGTTTTTTCTATACTTAATGCATTGCTTGTCACACTTTTCAGAACCCCCCCTCCCCCCTCTAAGCGTGACGTACTTTATGGATGCCCCCTTATGAAAAAATCCCAATTGGCCATAAAAAAAATCAGATATTTACTCAGGAATTACTCTCGTTCTTTGATTTTTTTTCCGACAATTTCTTCAAGAATTTTTCCTCGAGTGTTTTTTTCAGAAATTATTTAAGAACTACTTCAATATTGCCTTTGGCATTTTTTTGGTTCTCTTCTAAATTACCTCTAGTAACTTGTCTAAGGATTTTACCTGGAAATTCTTTCTGGAGCATTTTTTTGTGAATTCCTCAACAATTCGTTAGAAATTGTACGACAGTTCCTTCCAAAACTCCTGTGGCAGTATCTTTGTTTCTATTTTTTCATGTATTCACACAATTTCCCCAAAAAAAAATCTAGAGATTTCCCCAGAAATCTCTTGGTCAATTTCTTTAGAAATTCTCCTCGAAAAATCTTTCAGGAATTATTCCGAAAAATTCTCGAATAGTTCCTACTTCTCTTTAACCTGTACTTAAATCTCTGAACTCATCTCCACAAGTTATACAAGCAATTGTTTTTGAAATGAACTCGAAATATCGAATTTCAAAATTTGGTAGTAACGGCCTATGTTACTTAACGAATGAATTCGATAATTTCTCCAAGAAATCCAAAATACATTTTTAAAAGAAATATGTACGCTGAGTAAATGTATCTGGAGAAATTAATGGTCAGATGCATTATTAAAGGAATGGCCCAAAAAATGTCTAGAGGGACTGCCTGCTTTTCTAATGTAATAACTGAAGGAAGTGCCGGAAGAGTTTCTAAGACGATTTCCAAATGACTTCCTTAAAGAATTTCTGAAGAAATTTGTAAAAAAAAAAATTCTGAAGTTTTAGAATCAATTTTCAAAGGTTTTCCATGAAGAACTGTTGAATAATTTTGTAAGAAAGTTTCCTATGGACGCAAATTACGTAAATTTGATAGCATTAGAATGAGTTTATCAAATAAACTACCAGAGGAATTTCTAAGTAAATTATCAGAGGAATGGAAGGAGTTGCTGAAGAAATTCCCGGACGAATGCCTGGAAGATTTATTGGAGGAATTACTCCGATTTTTTTTTTCATGATTTTCTGTGGAATTTCTCATGAAATATCTTTAGGAACTCCTACGTCTTTTTCAATGCCATTTTTCGCCAGATTTTTCAGGGAAATTAAATATAAATATCTCCTGAAATTAATTTAAGAATTTTTCAAGTAATACTTACAGTAAATCTCTCAGGTATTTTTTGAGAATTATTCAATTTATTTTCTTATTTCCTCAGGAAATTTCTTTTTGTTTTCTCTGAAACTCCAGGTTTGTTTAAGGCAACTATTTCAGAAACTCTTCCGGTGCTTTCCTTAGCAATATTTGAACTACATTTTTTCCACTAGCTTCTTTAAGAATTTCCAGGTATATTTTTTGCAAAATTTTCCACGGAAATTCCTTCAGGATTTTATCCATTCTACAGTTTTCAGGGTTCCCTCTGATTTCTCAATTTCAATTACTTTTAGAACCCCTCCAACGGTTTGCATTTTTGTTTTGAATTTTCTCTTGGAATTCCTTTGAAAACTCTGCTAGGAACTGCTTCGGAAATGTCCACCAGAAATTTCTCAAGCAATTGATGTAGGAGTTTCTCGGATAATTTCTCATTTCTCAATTTTTCTGAGAGTTGGAAGAAATTCCAACGGTAATTTTCTTGGAAATGCTGCTGACTATCACTTCAGAAACACCTCTTCAGGAATTCCTACGTAAATTATTTGGGAATACCTCATATCACTTTTCAAGGAATTCTTCGGACTTTGTTTATCTGTATTAACCAAATTTTTTATCCCAGGCTAGTTTTTTCTCTAGACCCAAGCTCTACTTCCCTTCTGAATTAAGAACTCACATTTTGTAAGTTTGTCAGGAGTCGGATTCGATCCCAGGTTCTCGTTGGTTTCTAACCAGATCCGCTTTTAACTCCTCGAACAATTTCTATATAAAATCTTCTACCAGTTTCGTAAAAAAAATCCATTGGGATCTGTAGGAAATCCATCGACAATAATGTGGCCCACAGTTATATGAAAAACAAAAATTTCGAAAATTGCCAAGTCTTACCTCCTGAATCAGTTGTTTTGGACTCCCAGAAGCTACGTTTAAAATTTGAGCAAAATCAATTAAGCCTAAGGGGGCGCTCAAAACGCTTGATGTTTGTATGGGAAAACTTGACCAAATGTATGCAGAAATTTTAAGTTTCCAAATTTTGCCGCTAGGTGGCGCTGTAAGCGTTCAATAATCAAACCCTTTGGTATTATTGTAGGTGACTATATGCCAAACAACTTTGTCGAAGACCGCAAAGTGATTCAACGTCTGTGAAAAAAAGTTATACCCTAGGTAAAGTGAGGATAAACTTTATTGTTGTTTTTCCAATACACGTAAAGGAATAATATCAATAATGAAATCTCAATACTTTGCCTCACTTTGCCTAGGGTATAACTTTTTTCACAGCAGTCGGATAACTTTGCGGTCTTCGACAAAGTAGTTTGGCATATAGTCACCTATAATAATACCAAAGGGTTTGATGATTGAACGCTTACAGCGCCACCTAGCGGCAAAATTCGAAAACATAAAATTTCTGCATACATTTGGCCAAGTTTTCCCATACAAACTTCAAGCGTTTTGAGCGCCCCATTAGGCTCATCCGATTTTGCTCAAATTTTGAACGTAGCTTCTGAGACTCCAAAACAACTAATTCAGAAGGTAAGACTTGGCATTTTTCGAAATTTTTGTTTTTCATATAAGTGTGGGCCACCCTAATCGACAATTATTTGAGAATTTCGATATAAATTTCCTTAGAGAACGATTGCCGGAGAAAACCTTGAATAAACTGTTAATGAAAGCAAGTACTTAAGAAACTATGAAAAAAAAAACTTAATTTGCCATAGAAAAAAAACTACAGAAATTGGCAGTAATCCTAGAAGAATTACCGGAAAAATTCCAGGTTTTTTTTTGAATTTTTTGGAATTTTTAAGTTATGGAATTTTTTAAGAAAATGGCACTCAAAGTTGGCCTCAAATCTTTTCAAGGCATGCCATGAAATAATTGCATTAAAAATTATAAAACTCATGTTTTCCTTTGGCATTTCGATTAGGAATTTCTTCGGATTCATCTTTGGGAACTACTCCGACATTTTTTTGCCACTGTAACAAGGAATTTCCAGGAAAATGCAACACCTACAACTGTCTCCGGAAATTTATTTATAAATTCTTATGGAATTCTTTCGGAAATCTTTCGGATATCATTTTACCATTACTTAGGCAATTTTTTTTATGACTTCCACAGGAAATTACTTAAACAATATCCCTAAAACTCCTGTAACTTTCCACGCCACTATTTCAGAAACTCCTCCAATACTTGCTTTGCTCCAGCAACTTCTGTAGATATATATCTGGTATATTTTTAGAATCTCTCGGCTTTTTTAAATATTTTTTCCAATATTCTTTTAGAATTTATTTATTCTACGTTTTTTTCGAGTACTCCTTCTGACAATCATTTCATTGGAAATTTTTCATGAAACCCCTTAGAAAATGTCCTCATGGATTTTCTCAAGGAATTTATGTCGCACAGCTTTTCAGATATTCTTCCGGCAACAACATCAGAAAGACCCACTGTAAATAATATATATAGTAATTGCTTGATAAATTCAGAAAGAAATTGTTGGAAGAAATTCTAAAGGAACTGCCATAGGAATTCTTGAAAAAACAATGTTGGGATATCCCTAAAAAAAGCCGAATGAATTTGAGTTTTTTTTTAAGATTTTGGAGTTTTAGAGTTTTAGAATTTTCGAAGAAAATTGTCCGGACTTGGTCCGTTGGTGAGAATGGACTCAAGAGCCTCATTTGCTCAGTATTCTAGGATTCCCTGATATTCCACCAAACGTTCTTCCACAATTGGTTCTTCCGCTCTTTTGAACACTAGAAATCCAACACAATGATTAGGAATACCTCCAAATGTTACATTAAGAGATTTTTTGGCATTTTTTTCTAGGGATTCCTCTGTCAATTTTCAAGGTACTCTTCCAGAAGTTTCTTGAGAAGTTCCTATTATCCTTTTGAGAAATTTATCTGTATTTCAATCGTCAATTTAGGGGTTCTTTCGCCGTTTTCTTCATAAATTTAACTCAAATTTTTCTTTTAAGTGTCTTTAACTGTTCTTTCAGGGATATCTCCATCAATAGGGTCCAAAAATAAAAAAAATGTTTCCTCGGTTTTGCTATGTAACACGAAGAAGTATACTGTTCTGATCTCAATAGTATTTTTTCCATACTCAAACAATGACTAAATAGTTAATAAACTCGAGAATAAAAAAACGGTAAGCAGTTCTTGTTTGACATTCGAGGTCAATCTTGACATAATGAAATTGGAACAGCGGGTTGCAAAAGACATCACATTGGCTTACTTTTGATAGCAAATGTTCCTGTTTGACATACACGGTAAACAAAATTTACCTAAAATTAAGTGCTAAACAAGAAGTGTTGCAAAAAAAAAAGTTATTTTATGGGCTTTATCTAATAAGAATACTTAAAAAATGAGTTAATATGTCGTTATAATCATCACTTGATCGATTTATGCAGAAATTGAGATAGGCGTTTAGGACCCTATTCCAAATGGACACTTCTTTAGAGATTTTTCCATCATTTTTTTTTATGAATTCCTATTACAATCTGTCTAGATGTATACTTGGATGTCTAAGGGATTGCCTTGGAAAATTCCTTTAATCATTTTTGGTAAATATTTTCAAAAATTGTTTCGACGATCTTTTTTTCACTTTCCTGTAGTTATTCAAACCACTTGTCTCACAATATACAAATTCATGCAATGTCAGGCAAAGAAAGCCCTTCAATAAATAACTGTGGAAGTGCTCAATGAACACTAAGTTGAAGCGAGGCAGGCCAAGTCCCAGTGGGGACGATGAGCCATAAAGATGAAGAAGAAGTAGAAGAAGGAAACTCTCTGATTTTTTTCTGAAAAAGCTTTTAAGTTCCTTGTTGAAAAAGTTCGTTGCTTCGTCGTAGAGAGCTTTTAAGCTTCATCCAATAAAATTTAGATGTTTTTTTGAGAAATTTTAAACTTCACTGGTATCTCAAGTAAGTAGTAACTTTAATAAGATTAAAAACAATAATAGTGAAATTTTCTCAAAAACTTTTTCTAACTTTTTGAAGCTATATTATTAGAACTAGAATAAGGAGCTTCTCTCTACCGCCACTGCTGAGCAAGGATGCAACACCATGCATTCTGTTGAAATCACAAGATTTATCTCCATTTCCAAATGTCAGCTCCATCCACATCGGTCTCAGTTGCCCTCCTGGACCTCGACGCAAAAGTGGTGTGGTGGCCATTGTTGCATCCACCACCAGCACCACTGACTGTCCCCACCTTCTGGCGTCTGGCTGCTATTTGACTTGATGAAGTCACTTTTCAGCCTGGCGATTGTTTCGCTCTGTCAACCACCACGTTGGGATTCCCATCGTGCACCACCCATCGAATCCAACCGCATCCGCACCCGAAACCACAAAGAAGCTTACGAATGCGGCGATGTTCCACCCCGTTTAGACGAAGATTGTCTCCTCCAACAACAACAACGGAACGTGCGAAGCGAACGACGACGTCCGTCCATGTCTCGTTCCGTTCCGTTTGCTTGCTTGTGACGGGACGGGACGGATGGACCGACCGAGATCCTGTGGGGATCCACTCACACGGTAAAACGGGAATCATAAATTCAGACATTTCCATGTCTGATGATGGTCCTTTTTGGTTAGGTTTTTGGGCTCTAAGGGGCTGTCCATAAACCACGTGGTCATTTTCTTGGGACTTCTCAACCCCCCCCCCCCCCCCCCGCGTGGTCATTTGTCCATACAAATTTTTTTATTCGTCCATACAAAATGTTCATAGGCCGAACCCCCCCCCCCCCCCCCCTCTCATGACCACGTGGTTTATGGACAGCCCCTAATGCATCCACATCTACATACGATGCGATGTTGCGTTGATTTGGGGGCCTGCAGAATGACTTCCGTCCCTAATTTGGTGACTAATTGCCATGTGAGTCCTTCACAAAGCGGCATTGATTGCAGCAGCTGCGCCCTCTGTTTCCCAGCAGTAGTGGTCAGGATGCAAATTTCCTCCGTTGCGAAGCGCTGTTCAAGGTTCACTCGCAACCCAAGTCCTGAGATGTCAAGTCGAGGGAAACCCTTCGGATCAATCCAATTACCATCACAGCTGCGCCAGGACCTCCGTCCTTGTTCTCTACCACCCTCCAGAGCTACACCATCATAGAGCTAGCTGCTAATCAACAACGCGCAATTGCTTTTACCGCTTTATGACACACAGTGTCACCACCACCACCACCATCACCGATCCGTCGTCGATGAAGTCTTCGTCTTGGTGGTGGACGATATTGGACGACCAAAGCAAAACGACCGAGTACGCCATAACAATAAAAGAAGCTTTATCAAAATTGTACCGATCTGCTTTGGTCTTGCTTGGCGCGGAGTGTGGCCTGGCTGACGCCTGGCTGACATCTTTGTTGACGTCGTTGACGAGGTGGCAGAATGGGTGGATGCTGAAAGAACCCAGGTAACCAATGAGCATTTAAATAAGCTGTATTTCAGCTATGAAACTGCATTATGTCTGCTTGCTGCTGTATCATAGCAGTTCGACTGCTGAATTGCTCTGAATTAGCAATTCAAATGCTGCTTAAAATCTGACAGCTGTTGTGTAGCATTTCAAATGCACGATATTTTTTGGTTAACAAGCATCCTAACTGCTACTTTATTGCCATAAAACTGCTAAGAGAGATGAGCGATGCTAAAACTTTTACACATTTCAACTTTTCAATTCATGTACCACAACTATAGGATCCATTACCATTCAGATGTCCTATCACTCACTGGTAGCAACAAAGTAAATCAATGAGAGAACAAATATTTTCCAAATAAATCGCATGGAATAAGAAACCAATTATGCCATCGTGTATTATGTGGATGGTTTAATTATCAGCACTTGTCCGAGCCGTTGTCCGGGCATAGCAAAATTACTGCCGGTGTGGTACTCAAGCCTTTAATAGATCAAAAAATCAACGCACATTATCTGATCGTTTATAGCTCATCCTGTAGCGCGGCTCAGCATCATCATCTGCCAGAGGATTGTGGGATCGAATCCCAATTTCAGCGGGAACAGCAAAAAAACAACTGTAAAAATAAACAACAGCCCCAAAGTCGCACAGAAGAGTGTGAGTAAAAATAGAAAGGGAAGAATATGAAGCGACTGAAATGCGCAGGGGAAAAAATTTTTGTTTATTTTCGATTTTTTGGGGATAGGAAAGATAAGCATTTAATCAGCCGTATATTGGGCCAAAACCTGCATTAATTTAGCACTTATGGCGCATATACGACATATAAGCATTTAATAACCAGCAGTAAAGGCGCATATAGTGCTAAATAAATGCAATTTTAACTGCTTATTGGTTACCTGGGAATATACTGCTTTCCAAAATAGTACAGGTAAGACTGGATTGTTTTGGGAGTTGTAAGAAATATTGTTCGTGCAGTTGAAAATTCGAATTTTTGAAACGCGAAAATCTAAGTTTCTCCTAAACCGTGCGTCGGACGTACGTCGGGCAAAGTGCGTTGGATATAGGACCAGATCCGCAGCTCAGCGCACTACAACCGACGTTAGATTTTACGTGTGGATTTGGAGAAAAATCGATTGTCGCGTGTGGGGAAACTTCGGGTTTCAACCGCGACGACAATATCACCCCGAATAATCGAGATACCTACTTGTTATTACGTTTAAAAAAATGTGGATTATTTCAGTAATACCATTTGCGGATTCCTATAGTTTTTTTTGTGTATCTCTTTTTGAAAATTTCTTCGGAGGTTCCTAATGAGATTCCTACTAAAGATTGGTCTGGGAATCCCTTTTGAAGATTATTCCAGAAATTTAATCTAGGAATATCTGCAACTTCTAGGGGTTTTTCAAAAGAAATTTTTGGATGATTCCCAGAAGACACTTGTCCAGGCATGCCACAAGAAGCTCCAGCAAGATTGCGTAAAGAACTTCAGAAGGAAGGGAAAGAACTCCAGGATTTCTTTTCCTTCCTTCTGGAGTTCCTAATGGCAATCTTCCTAGAATTTCTTGAGATTCTTGGTCTCAAGATTCATCGCCTAATTCCTGGAGATTTTAGGAAAGAACGAGGATTCGGAAAATGAACTTCTGAAGGAACTCCCGCAGTGCTGTCAAAATGAACTTTTGGAGGAAACTCAGTAGGAGATCCTGTCGAAATTTTAAGAATGATTCACAAGAGGCTTTCAAACCATGCAAAGAATGACTTTCTGGAAGAATTTGAGAAACTTCTAACAAAACGCGGAGTAACTTCTGGAGACATTACAAGAAAATCGTTTTGTGTGAACCAGAATGAATTCATTGATGAATATAAATTCCTGATAGTTCTTAGAAAGGATCCCCATTAGAGGAATCCCAGTAGAAACTCCATGATCATTGGCGTAACTAGGATTTTTTCCTGGAGGGGGCCCAGGGGGGGCCTGAGTTGAGATGAATTTTAAGCGGGATGGGCGCCCGATATGTGAATATGCAAATCAGTATTGTAGTTTTAAGTAATCAAAATGACTGTTTCAGATTTGTTCATAGTTTTGTAAACTATAATATAGTATATGAATACGAACAATTCCTCCAAGATTTTTTTCCATAGCTTAATTTAGTGATTCCATCTTGGCTTCTTCCAGAAATTCAATCAAGAATTCATCTAGGGATTCCACTAGATATTTTTTCGGGGATTTGTCCTGGGATATCTTTAGAGGTTCCTCCAGTAATTGTTCCAGTGCTTTTTTCGAAGTTTCCTTCAGGGATTACTCCAGAGATCCTTTAAGGTACTTCTGCAGGTATTCAGAGATTTCTACAGGGATATCTCCATATATGCCTTCCAAAATTCCACTATAGATTGCCCCAATAATTACATCTGGAATGATTCGAAGTATTTCTGCAGGAATGTATTCCAGAAATTCTTTTAGAAAATTTTACTTAGAGATTCTTAAAAAACACTCCAAGAATTGCTTGAAAAATTTTTACAAAAAACCTTTAGGGATCCTAGTTTTTTGTTTTTTTTTTTATGTGTTAATGAGATTTTTAGCCCTAGGCTGATTCATCTCGGGACCCACGCTTTACTTCCCTTCCGGAGTAAGAACTCACATTTGGCGAGTTTGTCGGGAGTGGGATTCGATCCCAGGTCCTCGGCGTGATAGTCAAGTGTTCTAACCATCCCACCAGGTCCACTCCACTAGGGATCCTAGTATTCCTTCAACAATTACTGCAGACATTGATTTCTTCATTTTTTTATCCAGGAATATTCCTACAAAAAATCTTCCAGGTATTTGCTAAGAAAGCTGTCTTGAGATTCCATAAAGAGTTCCTAATGGATCTTGCTTCTGGGATTCCTCATCGGGTTTCTTCAGAAATTACTTCAAGAGTTCTTCCAGGGATTCACCGGAAATTTATTCTGTTATTCTTACAAAAACGAATTCCGAGATTATCTTAAACATTTCTAGAAGAACTCTTATTGGGATTCCTTCAGAAACTCCCGCAGGAATTAATCCAGGATTTCAGGATTTCCTCAGGAATTTCAGCGGTTTCTTCAGTATTTCTCCTGAGAATTCTTCAGAAAATCCTCCTGGAATTCCCTCAGAAATCGAACTTTGTATTTCATCAGGAATGAATCTTGAGATTCCTCCAGGAACTCCTTCTGAAATTCCTCCCGGATTTTTTTTTTCAAGAATTATTCCAGGTATTCCTCCTGGCATGCCTCTAAGATTTCATTCAGGCATTTCTCCAGAGACTTCTGCAAGAGTTCTACCACGAATTTCTCCAGGTATTACCCCAGGTATTTCCTCAGGAATTACTCCAGGAATTTATTCAAGTTTGGATCCAGGAATTCTTCCATGAATTCCTCCGAAAATTCTTCCAGGAATTTCTTCTCTAGAGTTTCCTCTGCACATTCCTCCGGGATTTATTTCATGGATCCCTCCTGGAATTCCACCGATAATTCCTGCAGTAATTCCTTCAGAAAATCCTCCTGGCACTCCACCAGAAATTCCTTTCTGAATTCCTCTAAAAATTTCTCCAGGAATTCCTTCAGAAATTTCTCCATGGATTCCTTCCAGAATTCCTCTAGAGATTCTTCCAGGAATTCATTCAGGGATTCTCAAGATATTCATTAGGGATTCTTCCTGCAGTTCTTCCATGAATAGTTCCACGGATTTTCCCCAAGATTTCCTATAGAGATTTGTCCAGGAATTCCTCCTGAGGTTCTCCCACAAATTGTTTCAGGGATTCCCCCAGGTTTTTTTTTGCTAGAATTCCCTCAGGGATTCTTCCAAGTAATTCTCTAGAAATTCCCCTAAGGATGCCTCCAGGAATTCCTCAAGAGGTTACTTAAGTATTTCCCCAAGAATCCCTTCGGAAAGTCCTCCAGGAATTGATCCAGAAACTCCCATAGGAATTCCTTCAGAAATTACTACCGCAATTCCTTCAGGAATTCCTCTTCGATTTTCTTCAGAAATTTCTCTTAGAATTTCTTCAGAAATTTCTTTTGGAATTTCTTCAGAAATTCCTCTATTAACTGCTTCCAGAATTTCTCCCGAGATTTCTCCAGGAATTCATTCAAGAATTCTTCCAGGGATAGTTCCAAGGAATTTCCACAAAAATTCCTTTACAGATTAAACCAGGAATTCTTCCTGGGATTCCGCAAGGAGTTTATCCAGAACTTCCTGCAGGAATTTGTACAGAACTTTCTAGGCATTCCTCCTGAGGTTTCTCCAGAAATTGCTTCAGGGATTCCTCCAGGGATTTTTCAAAGAATTTTCCCAGGGATTCTTCCAAGAATTTCTCTAGAAATTTCTCTAAGGATTCCTCTAGGAATTTTTCAAGAGGTTTCTTTAGAAATTTCTCCTGAGAGTTTCTCCATGGACTCATCCCAGGATTTCTCCAGCAATTCATCTAGAGATTGCTTCGGGAGTTCTTCTAAAACTCCAAACTCCACTAGATTGCTCCCAGAATTCTTCTGAAAACTCCACCAGGAACTCATCTAGAAATGCATCCAGAGATTACTCCAGGCATTAATCCAGGAATTTCTCCAGGGATTTTTAAAGGAAATTCCCCAGGGTATCCTCCAGGGATTTCTTAAGGAATTTCTAGAGATTCCTCCAGGAATTGATACAGGCATGTCTCCAGGAATTTATCCAGGGGTTACTCCAGGCATTCCTCCAGAAGTTCCTCCAGAGGTTTCTATAGGGATTCCCCCAGGCATTAAACCAGGATTCCTTCAGAAACTACTACCACAATTTCTCCAAGAATTGATCTAGAAAATCCTCCAGGGATTCATTTAGAAATTACCCCAAGAATTCCTCCCGGAGTTTATCCAAGAAATATTCCAATAATTCTTCCTGGGATTCCTGAATGATTTCCTCCAGGAAATCCTCAAGGGATTCTTTTAAAAATTTCCCCACAAATTCTTTCTGGAATTTATTTAAGAATTATTCCAGGTATTCCTCCTGGCATTCTTCCAGGATTTCATCCAGGCATTTCTCCAGGGACTTCTCCAGGAGTTCTACCACGAATTTCACCAAAAATTACCCCAGGCATTTCTTCAGTAATACTTTCGGTAATTTATTCAGGAATGGATTCAGGAACTTCTTCGGAAATTCGTACAGCAATTCCTTCAGGAATTGTTCCAGGAATTTCTCCAGAAATCCTTCCAGGGTTTCCCCCAAGAATTGATCCTGGAATTTCTTCCCCGAGGTTTCCTCTACACATTCCTCCAGGAATTATTTCATGGATTCCTCCAGAAATTCCTCCGATGATTTCTCCAGTAAATCTTCCAGAAATTCCTTCTGAAGTTGCTCCTGTAAGTCCTCCAGAAATTCCTTTTGAAATTTCTGCTGGAACTCCATTAGAAATTCCTCTCAGGATTCCTCTAGGAATTTCTTTAGAAATTTCTCTATGAATATATTCAGAAATTTCTCCTTGGATTCCTTCCAGAATTCCTCTAGAGATTCTTCCAGGAATTCATTGAAGGATTCCTCAAAGAATTGATTAAGGGATTCCTCCTGGAATTCATCCATGAATAGTTCCATGGAATTTCCCCAAGATTTCCTATAAAGATTTGTCCAGAAATTCCTCCTGAAATTCCACCTGGAACTTGTCCGGAAGTTCCTCCAGGAATCCCTCCTAAGGTTCCTCCAGAAATTTGTTCAGGGATTTCTCCAGGGTTCTTTCCAAGAATATCTCCAGGGATTCTTTCAAGAATTTTTGTAGAAATTTCTCTAAGGAATTTTGCGGGAATTCCTTATGAGGTTTCTTCAGAAATATTCCAGGAATTCCTTCAAAAAGTCCTTCAGGAATTCATATAGGAGTTCCTCCAGGAATTCCTCTCGGAATTCCTCAGAAATTACTACCGCAGTGTCTCCAGGGGCTCCTCAAGAAATTCCACCAAGATTTACCATAGGTATTTCTTCAGAAACTCCTGCAGGAATTTCTTCAGAAATTGATCCAGGAATCCCTCCAGAATTTTCTGCAGGAAATCCTTTAGAGATTGCTTCCGATATTCTTTCAGGAGATTCTTCAGGAAATTTTATAGGATTTTTTCCAAGGGATTCCTCCGGAAATTCTTTCAGGTTTTCTCTAGGAATAAATCCATGAATTTCAACTCCAGGGATTCCTCTAGAAATCCTCCCAGGAGTTATTTCACGGGTTCTTCTAGAAATTCCACCAGCGATTCCTCTAATGATTCTTCCGTGTGATTCCTCCAAGAATTCCTCCTGGAATTCCTCCAGAAATTCCTCTGGGAATTCTTCTAGAAATTTATCTTGGAACTTCATCAGAAATTTCTCTAATGCTCCAGGCCGCGACATAAATATCACAAGGCAGGCTAGTAACGTATGTAAACATCATTTTTGGATGTAAACATGTGACGTCGTTCTTATCGTTGATTAAATTGGGGTGGAGTACTAGATCATTGTGGAAACGCCTATGAACGATTAGAATTACGTCATCAAAAAACTGTCAGATTTCCGGAAGGCTAAATATTGTACACCGTGGCTCCAGGCATTACTCCAGGAACTTCTCCAGGGATGCCTCCTTCAGTAATTTATCCATTAACTTTGGAGCCAAGGGCTGAAAGTCTCTTTAAAAAAGACAAATCAATCAATCAATCCATTAACTTTTCCAGGGAATCCGCTAGGAATTTGTCCAAAATATTTCTAGGCTTTCCTCCAGAAATCCATCTTGGAATTGCTGTGAAAATTTGCTTATGATTTCACAAAAAAATGTGCCTATGATGCTTCGTTCTATGATTTTTCAAAGTAGGTTGTGTCTGTGGAAAATGTTTGATTTTCACTGGAGTTTTCCGGAAAATTAGGCGACCCTGATTTTTTTCAATTTAGTTTTTCAAATATATATGATCCCTACCTAATTTCATTAACCTTCAGAAACTTCATACCAATTTGCACGATAATAAAAAAAAATCCCCTAATGCTCCAGGCATTAGTCCAGCAACTTTTCCAAAGATTCCGCATGGAATTGTTCCAGAAGGTTCTCCCGGATATCCTCCAGAAATACTTCTAGGAACTCCTCCTGTGATTTCTTGAAGAATTCCTCTAAGGATTCCTTCAGGAATGCATCCAGGGATTCCTCCAGGTATACTTTCACAAATTACTCCAGGGATTCCTGCAGGTATTGCTCCGAGAATTCTTGTAATGATTTCTTCCGAAATTTCTCTCAGGTTTTTTTTTAATTTATTCAGCGGTTAGTTAAAAAATTAGAGTATTCCGTTCATAATGTTTTTCAGGGATTCACCCTAGGGTTTTTTAGGATAACTTGTAGATTTTTTGAATAATTTGAAGGATTTATAGAGGAATTCCTTCAGCGATTTGTATTGAAATTCTTTTAGATAATTTTAGAGGGACATTGAAGCCAAGAAATTCTCCAAGAAGTCATCCAGGAATTCTTTCACAATTATCTCATGAATACCAAGTATTTTACAAGTCCAATCATGAATACGTTCAAACTTACGATTACATCTTGCAGCACCAGCTTTTAAATATATTAAAACTTCCTCAATGACCATTTGAATTTGTGCATTGTTTGATAGACGCAAAAATACCCCTGACCCACTAAATAAAAGAAATTAATAGTGACCGACTAGAAATCACCTCCAGCATGGTTTTAATGAATACACTCGCGTTTACGCTTCAGCTACGTACATCTATTCTCACTAGGAATTCACAAACTTTCGCTGGAATTCCATTGCAAATTCAACCAGAGTTTTTTCCCACATGATACTTGATTTCCATAAAGAATCACTTAACCATATTTGTAATGCTGCTTGTTGCTGCCAACACTGCCCAAAATAAACAATGATCGTGCGCTATAGACAAATGTCATACAAAACGATTACAGATTAGAGTCATAATTGTGAGACATAGAGTGAAGAGTCATGACAATGTAATTGAGAGTTTTTTTTGACTAATTATGGTGTTAAATTCTAATATTCCTAAATCTACTTACAGCTAACAGTTGATTTATTCACTTGCCAAATAGATAAATATAAAGTGAACTAAAATCACAGAATTGTATCACAGTAAGTTTCAACAAGTTCATACATTTGTTATTCTAACCTTAAACCTCTTATCACAGATAGATCACAGAAGATTATATATGTTACGGAATAATTAAAAACTATTGTAAATGGAGCTGGAGACCGAATTATGTAAGTAATACCAACTGAATTATTTGTGAACTAATGGTTATCTAATGAAGCAATAAAATTTCAGCTTAAAGCTGTTTTCGCACCCGTTATACGGAGTTAGCGGTCTGCTACAAAGAGTTCACCAACGATCCCCACAAATCCTCATTATCACCGTAACACTGCTAGAAAATTCAAAGATTCCTAAAGATACCCATCCAGGAATTCCTGGAAATTATCATTTAGATTTAATTTCTCAGCGATTTAAAAAAGAAGATGTACAAAGTATTGCTTTTTATATAATTCCGATTATATAATATTTCCAAACAAAACTAACTAATTACATAGACCATTTTGGACAATGATCTTGTAAAGAGTGACAAGTTGAGAATTGTCTCCAATAACTGCCAATTTAAACACATATTATGCCAAATAAATTTCTATTACTGTACGTGCAGTTTAAACTCGGAATTTTCGACTAGCGAAGTTGGATTTTTCTCCAAATCCGTGCGTTTCACCTAACATCGGAAGTGGTGCGCTGTATAGCTGTTTGCTATACAGCGCACCACTTCCGAAGTTAGGTCCGACGCACGGATTTGGAGAAAAATCCAACTTCGCTAGTCGAAAACTCCGATTTTCAACTAAATTGACAATATAGATCTATGTTTGTCACCACGACAGTGGTTTTCAGATTTTTCTAATTTCCATATATAAAGTCATGAAAAATTTCTGGGGGGGCCTGGCAGATTCTGGAGGGGGCCTGGCCCCCCTGCCCCCCCCCCCCCCCCCTCTAGTTACGCCAATGTCCATGATGAAACCTTAAAGAGATTCTGGGTGCATTGCAAGAGATTTCCTAAAGGTATCCCAGAAAACTCTTCTGAAGGAATAAATTTTTCAAATTTAAGATTTTTCTAATAAAGTTTAATTACCAAACTTCTCCAAGATTCGGTATGACTTCCGCACCGAGAATTGTAATATATTCCAGATATTGCTTGTAGATGCATTTCACTATTTTGGCGTGTGTACTCAGCTGATCGAATTTCAAAATTTGTAGCAAATTTTATTAGAAAGGTCATTGTAATGCTTCGGCAGATTACGGACAAGATGTGTGATACATTATTTCCCAGTGCTGCCATTTTAAAATCAGAGCTAGTTAGTCAGGGTTCTCCGATTTCAGCGCCAATTCACTGGTACATTCCCAATGATGAATTCCTGGAGGAATCTCTTAAGGAACAATTTCAGCAATTCCTGAAGGAAATGCTGGAACAACTTCTGAAAGAATCCAATTTCAGAAGTAATTCTAGAAATATTAGAGTTTCTAAGGATATTTCCGTTGTATTGCTGAAGAAATTTCAGAAGAATTTCTGAAAACAACAGTGTTTTTTTGAGAATCCACAGATGGATTTTCTAAAGAAATATCTGGAAACCTCTGATGGAATACCTAACAAGACCTTATAAGATATTTTTGATAAAAAATGGTGAAATCCCCTAATAAAAATTCTAAACAGTTTTTCTTATGAATTCATAGAGAAGTTCCAAGAGGTAAGCTTGCAGGAAATCCTGGAGAAATTTCCAAGGAAATACATAGAGGAATTACCGGCGCAATTTCTAATGATACTTCTGCAGAAATCTCTGCAAGAATGTCTCTCAACCTTACCGTAAGAATCCTTATAAGAATCTCTGAAAAAATCGGAAGAAACATCGGAGAAGGAATCCTTTGAGGGTTCTCTAAGACTGTCTTAAGAAATTCTTGGGGAACAATTTCTGAAACTGAAGTGTCTTGAAGTAATATCCAAGGGAAGTGAAGAAATCTTGGGAATTTTCTTAATAATCTCTCGCAGAATTTCTGGAGAAATTTTTGAAGAAAATTATTTAGAAAGAATCTGAGAAAAAATTGAAGGACTTCCTAATTTCAGATTCTGGGTTTATTTGTAATTAATTATCTAAAAAAACATGAAGTATTGTTGAGAAAGTTCATGAAAGGTTTTGTAGATGAATGCTTTCAAGATATTTTGGAGGAATCAGTAAGAAAAAAAATTGATGAAATTCTTAGATGAATTTCTGGAACAATCTATGCAAGATGTTTGGAAAGGAATCCTTGAAGTATTACACAAGTTAACAAAAAAAAAATGAAAGTCGTGAACTTCTGTCAACGACTAAAAGTTTTGAAGTACAATTTAGCGCTGATTTTGAAACCACGCTTCAAAAAATTTTAAGTAGAGCAGTTTTTTTAGTTTTAGCTCAATATCGAGTTTTACATTTTTTTCAAATATGGAATTTACTAAAATTTAAATATCTTGCGTTTTGTTCAACTAATTTCAAATCTTTTTCCATAAATTAAAAGCTGATTACATTACCATTCGATCATCTGAATGCAGGTTTTTCGTCAGATTGATGATGTTCAAGATATTGGCGAGTTTTTGGACAAAATTTCCAAAAATATATGAAGAAATGTATTTTTTTCAAAAAGAAAAAAACAATCTAAAAATAATGCCCAAACGTATGTTTGACATATCAAATGTAGGCGAGATACAGTAAAAAAATCAGCTCAATCGGAACATTGATTACGGAGAATGAGATGTGTGAAGTTAGCGACTTTGCTTGAAAATAGAGAAAAAATCGATTTCAAATCATCAACCTTGTATGGAAAGTCGAAAAATTATCCGCTCTACTGTATTTTTTTTCCTCTGCGTTTTCGAACTCAGGGCATGATTCTACACCAAAAGTGATCATCAGCTTACCGAGTTCAAAAATGCTGCAAACTAGTGTTATCTAACGGAATCCATGCAACATTTTTGTAAGCTATCAGCGCAACACTTTCCAAAGGAGTTTTTGGAGAAATTAGTGGAGGGAATTCTAAAGTTTAAAGGAATTCTTAGAAGATTTTGTGAAAGAATTTCTGACTGAATTTCTTTAGGATTTCCTGGATGATTTTTTAAAGTTAATTTACGAGTAGTTTCTAAAGCAGTCGCTGAAAGAATTTCTTTAAAAATTCCAAAAATGCCATCGGAAGATCTCGAAAAAATCCCTTGAAAAATTTGCGAAAGAACCCCTAGGAAAGTTTCTATAGGAAGCCCTGCAGAAAATTCCCAAATGGATCTCCAATGGATTTCCAATAAAAAAATCCCTGAGAAATTTCCAAAGCAAACCCCGGAGAATGTTTTAGAATATGTAAATCCTTATGGACGATCGTTTGAAATAATGCTTAAAGGAATTTCCGATGGATTTTTCGAAAAAAAAAAAAACTAGTGGTCCCAAAAATAGGGTAAATCTTTGAAGGATTTTTTAAAGAAATACCTGGCTGTATTTCTGCTGAAAATCATACGCAACTTTCATACATAACTCTTTGTAAATTATCTGGAGGAAACCCTAGTTGAATGTCTGGAAAAAAACGGAAGTGGCTTTTGGAATTTCTGGCGAAATCCTTGGACGAATTTCCAAAGAAATCCCGTTAATCGAGAGACCCAGTACTAATATATGAAGGAACTTTAGAAACATTTTTTTAAAAGCTCTGGAAAAGTCTGTGAAGGCATCGCTAAATGTTTTATCAAAGGAATTTCTGGAGTAATTTCTGTATAAATGTCGAAAGAAATTTCTGAAGGGATCTTCGAACGAATTTTTGAAAGATTTTTGTGGAAAAATGGAGGAATTTCATAAGTAAATCTTTGTAAATTGGTGGAATAGGAGGATTTTTTTTTCGAATCAATCTATGGAAGGTTTTCTGAAAGAATCCGTTAGTAAATTTTTGGTGGAATACTCGGACAAACTTCTAAAAGATTTTTTAGAGATTTTTTAGAAGAATTTCTGAAGAAAGAAATTATCGATAGATTTTCTAAAGGGATCTCTAACAGATTCTCCAAACGAATGCCTAAAAAAATTTCTGAATAAATATCCAAAGGAATTTCTGAAATAAACCTTGGACTCAAACAATCTCTGAAATGATTTGTGAGAAATCATGAGGGAGTTTGTGAGAAATCATGAAGGAATTTGTGAGAAATCATGAAGGAAAAGCCCCGTATTTTTCTATTTCGTCTTCAGGGTGACCAATTTTCAGATAGGGTGGTCCTAAAAATCAAGGTTTTTAAAAACTAACAATTTTCTCAAAATCTTAACTTTTGAACCAGTTGACTGCTTTTAAGCTTCTTTTTCTTGTTTGAAAGCTATTGAATTCTAGTTTTCAGGAAAAATACGTTGAATGGACCATATTGTGTTTTAGTGCAAAAAAAAAAATGGAAATATATTAGTTTTCCACGTTTTCATAGTCTCGGGATCAAAGAGGTACCCTGGTTTTACAGTCAGGTCTTTTTTACGCGTTTTTCATTTACGCGGCCGCGTAAATGAAAACTCCATACAAAAAAGATTTCATCGTCTTATTTTTGCATGATTCGTCGAGAAATGGTGAGACTTTTTTACGCGATTTTTTAAATTTTGAACTGAGTTTTTTTTTTACGCGGTACGTATCCCCCGCGTAAAAAACCTGACTGCATTTTTATCCGAAAATTCCGGAAATTTGGCGCAACATATCAAAAAATCAGAGGTGTGTGTTTTTTAATTTTTGAGATATGATTTTTTGAAAATAAAAGGCGAAATTTTCCCTTACAAAACATTTTTTAAAAAATTGATTATATTTTGAATCCTTGAACATGTATGGATACCAAGAAGACCAGGAATCACTTGCAACACAAGGAATAGTTTTACGGAGATTTATAATATTAGGCAATTTAAGAGCAGCTAGTATTTAAATATATGGCTCTCGATATTTAAAAAATCATATCTCAAAAACTTAAAAATATACATCTCTGATTGTTTGATATGTTGCGCCTTTACTGGATTTTCTGATGAAAATATAAAACCAGGGTACCTCTTCGGTCCAAGACTATAAAAACGTGAAAGAACTAATATATTTGCATATTTTTATGCACAAAAACACAATTTGGCCCATTCAACATGTTTTCCTGAAAACTAGAATTCAATAGCTTTCAAAAGCTTAAAATCGGTTTACTGGTTCTAAAGTTATCGATATATATATATATATATATGTATATATATATATATATATATATATATATATATATATATATATATATATATATATATATATATATATATATATATAAATGCAGTGGCATACGTGGGACCGCGCATAACTTGCAAACGGAAGGTCCAATTTTGTTCTGTTAGTTTTCACCCAAGGTTTATGAGGCATAAAACATGGAAAAATTGATTGTTTTTGATCTTCCATACCGGGGACCGGGGATTTGGTCTTGGCTCGGCTAGAAACCTAAAATGTCCAAAACGCAGTAGGCAAGACAAAGTTTGCCGGGTACAGCTAGTGATTTTATAAAAAATTGTAGTTTTTAAAAACCTTGAGTTTTAGGACAACCCTATCTGAAAATTGGTCATTCTAATGGCGAAATAAAAAAAAAATACGGTTCTAATTATTTTTGATGAACGACCAAGTTTCACGATAATCAGAGTTGCACTATATCGTTTTTCTAAGGAATGACTGTATATACATAATACATATATATATTTGAACGAAAACTAAATTGAAAAAAACAACAGGGTCATCTAATTAAATCATCTAATAAAAATAAAAACCACCTTCTTTGAAAAATCATATGTAACTCAAGAACGAAGAATCGTAGACACATTTTTCTTGTGAAATCATAAGCAAATTTTCCAAGCAATTAAAAAAAATACAAAACAAAAATTGTTTTCTAAAAATGTTTTCACTGTTGTGGAAAATCGGTTGGAAAAGTCAGAAAACTATTTTCGAAGTCCGGAAAAAATCCCAAATTTTATAAGCTATATGCTGCCGTGAATCGCAAGTCAGTCCCATATGTAAAAAGTAGGCATTGAGAAAATGGCCTCTGAAGTTTTCAAATTCGATTTCTATGCGAAACTCTAAAAAATCGCCATGAATTGAAAACTTCTGCGATCATCATGAAACTTTCACATATTGTTTCAAACGTCAAAAAGTAACTGTGAAAAATATAAAACTGGCTAAAATAGTGTTAGGTATTGTACTGGAGGGTGCACAAGTTTGTAATGGGACTGACTTGCGATTACATTTCATTATGGGACAATCTGACTTGGCGTTGTTTTTCAATTTTACTGAACAAACTATATATTTTTTGCACGCAGCTGAAAGATCATCTGAAGAAAGCTCGAAAACGGCCATTAACTCATTTTTGCCCAAAATGCAGGTGGGACTGACTTGCGATTCACGGCAGTATGTATTATGAAAAATTTTCAAGATGTGGGTTTTGTCCGTTCTTGAGTTATGACCAATTTTGTGAAAATTGATAATAGCGACGGTCGAAAATCAACCAACTTCTGGACAACTTCAACATTAATACTACAACAAGGAGTCAGGAGTTTGAATGTTCCAGATGTGGACGGAATGAAGTGCTGAGCAAACAAAATGCATACAAGGATCCAGGTGGAGAGGTACATCACTGTGTTTCAATCCGTACAAGATCACTATCGAGATTCGTCTGCGATACGAATATTTGATTTTGATCCAGCCAGCATCACTATACATGAGTCAATATAACTCGTTTAGAATTAAATTTGATCGTATAAGAGTTACATAAAGCTATGTAGATTGTATCATGGTCCGTATCAGCTTATTAGTTTTGTCGAAAAACCATGTTGCCCAATCTCAATTACACCGATTTTAAATCAACGAATAGAATACTGGCGCAGTGTTACTCCACACACCACTGACAGTTGCATAAAACCTCGGCATATTGTTCCGATCCATGCTTTCCTGCGCTTAGAACGCTAAGCTGAAAATTCGGCTCTGTCCCAGTTGAACTGTTTTGCCCAGAAGAAAAAGAATACAGGAGAATTGCCACTCTCTAAGAGTTTACTATGTTCCTGGAAAACAATTTGCAGCACTTCACATCCGCTAGGTGAATTATCCGGTAATTTCTCTACGTGTACGAGCATCGCGCTAACCTGGAATGTTGGATAACAATAAAATATCGGTGGAATCGAATCTGACAGCTGGCCGGATGCGAACCACACCGACCGCCTGACCGACCATCTCACCGACCGGAGGAGATGCAATGTATCATCCTTGTGGACATGTGTAGTTGCTCTGGGAGCGCAGTTTTGCTACAACAACGACACTGCACGGGAAAAATGGAGACACTTTTATTCTCTGTCAGATTCGTGTTCGTTTTTTTTTCATTTTCCACTCCGAAACTGCTCACTTCTGCAAATCTATTTCATATAACGAAATTTGTTCGCAAAACTTGTCCCGGCAGCGCTCCTGGCAGCACCACCTTGCACTGTTCACTACTAGGTACCAGATACGTGACATGACATCCAGCAGGGGCGGGAGGATGATTTGGAGGGGATGGGTGCTGGATCCAAGAATAGCAAAAACATGGTCAAAAATGAGAAATACGGAAGTTTCCTCCGGACGCAACTGGGCCAATATTATGGGTATAAAAACACGAGAGAGGAAAAAATGGGTTCAGATCACAGTTGGAGCTGTGGAGCAACGCCGGAGTAGGTCACGGCGGTGCGGGTGAGCGGTGGAAAACTCAGTGCACCTGGTTTTTCTGTACAGGGTACTATGGCAACAACCGGCCGACAGGCGTCGGAAACGGACTTTGGTCCACACAACAGGAGGAAGAATGTGCAGTGCGGTAAATCTAGCTCCGGGCGGTTTGTCGAGTCACCTAGTGTGCTGCAATGCAATGGCTGTTGGCATGACCAGCAACTCACAGCTCTCTGACAAACAAGCATGCGATGGAATGTTCCAAATTGCACACAATGTACGCACCGGACTGACATCTGGAGATTTTCTCGCTTCAACTTAATGAAGTGACTTTTGAGAATAAACTCCCACATCAGATGTGGTGGCTTTTCAGAGAGGAAATTCTTGCGTACCGTTTCGTTTCCTATTGAGTGAACAGAAAATTTAATGTTAAGCCAGCCGTTGCTCCGCACTTTTTACCATAAAGCTGCTTATCTTGACATCCTGACTAGGTACGGAGCAAAATAAATTATCCGTGTCGCTTTAGGTGTACCGAACTGGGTGGAGTGGAGCCTCATTGTAGTCCACTCCCGCCTCTCGTCTAGCCAAATCAGAGCTGGGAAAAAGGCAGTGTGAAGACGCAGGCCGTCGTCAAATGGCGAAGGAATCTGGATTGACGATGCCTTCAAGTTATAGGTAGGTAGGTAAAAGTATTTTCCGGCGGCTGTCAACCGCGACGGCTAAAGGTCACCGGACGAACGGGAGAAGGCCACCACAGCCCTGGATGACGACGATGCCGCTTATACTACATTGCATGATGTTACGACCACTTTTATACATCCATAAAATTTTAAATTTAGGATAATCCAGATTACAGTCTAAACTTCTACTACACGGCTTCCGTCTACACAATCACCTATTACACGGATTCCTATTACGCGGCAGTCCGTGTTGTAGGAATCCTAGAGCTTATGGGATTTCGCCTAATTGGGGGTGTGAGCGATTATCTCTGGCGTATTACAAGATAGCACCATACTTTCTTTGGCAAAGTTGTAGTACTAGAATAGATAGCTATCACACAATGCCCACCAACATCCAATTAGTTCGCAAATTGGCCGCGAGAAGCGCTATGTAAAAGTGGTTGCCATGCACACTCGCCAGTAGAAGCACTCATAAGTTTATCACATGCGATATGTATCTTCAAATCAACTTTATTTGGAACAATGCTTTCTTCGGCAAAGTTACTCAATAGGTCAAGAACAATCTGGTGATTCACCAATTAGTTTGTCATTTCGTCGCTAGGTGGCGCTAGTCGTCAAGTAAACTTTCAAATTTCTCTAGCCCGCGATCCAGAGCGGATAGAAAAGTGTCGCCTTCGGCAAAGTTGTCCAGGAAATCAAGAGCAATCTGGTGATTCAACAATTAGTTGGTGATTTCGCCGTTAGGTGGCGCTTATTGTCACATGCTATGTCCAAATAGAAGTATTAGTGGGATTCACTTAACAGCGTAAACTGATTAAACGTCGCGATCACCAAGGCAACCTTTGATTATTTCATTCGCAAAAACATGAAACATTTCAAATAAGCAGAAAATCAAGGCTTACGCTGCAATTTATTCTGTTCAGTGAATACCCCTATTATGAAAATCGAATGTACTCCAAATGTTATCCCATACACACCAAACACTTTCAGCAATATTTTGCTGAATTTTTCCGAGCTGAAGGGTCCAGCATAACTTTTTGCTGAGGTTTCAGCAAAGTTGGGTGAATTTCAGCAAAACGTTACTGGTGATCAGTAGAGTTTACTGAACAAATCAGCAAATTTTGCTGAATTTCAGCAAATTTTTTGCTTAAACATTCAGCTCGGCAAAATTCAGCAAAATTTTGCTGAAACCCTCCATCGATTTTTGGTGTGTAGGATCGTAGGTTTGGACCTCTAGTTTGAAAATCTGTGCGGCAAGCCCGTGCACAAGAGAGGGGGTGTAACCCTCCTCCCCCTTTAGCAACGTTTCATACACTAGGCGCCCCTCCGCTTTTTGCCGAAATTGGCAAAAACCCTTGGCGCCACTTCTGTGCACGGGCCTGCTGTGCGGTTTCAAATATTTCATATCGGGTTTTTCGTTTTTTTTTAATTTTTTTTTCCTATTTTCCCATACAAATGTCTAAAAAAGTCATTTTAAGGTCAATTTCATCCCATATAAAAATGTATGAAAAAAAAACCCAAGATGGATTATTTCAAACCATTTATTCTGAATCTAGAGGTACAAAAATACTGTTCTAGCGAATAAACTTTGAGGTACATTCACTTTTCATAATACTTTCCTTTGAAATAGCGTGTGCCATGTGAAGCTTTAAAATTCTCTATCTGGGAATTCACAGCAGCTAGAATAGTATTGTCTTCAGCTGCTACAGTATGCAAAAGTTTATCCACCCCCCTAACAATTAGCCATTTATTCCGGTGTTTCCGGTAAAAATCGGTTTCATTTGTTGAGTGTTCCTCCATGATTCAATAATTATGTCAACTTATCACATTGCCATTGAAAATACGGCGTTCATATCATGTCTTGAGATTTTATGTGAAGAATTATTAAAAAGGGTAAAAAAATACGCAAAAAAAGTTTATCCACATCTAAACGGATACTTCGATTCAAGTGTGTTTTGCAGAGGTTTAGCGTGTATTCTATGTCATTCTCGAATGTAAACATTGTGTCTAGCTGTCATTTAGTGCTCTCTTGAAGTTTGCGTGCTCGGAATTTCGGTTTCAGTGTTTAAAATTTGAAGTTTTTGTTGCAAAATGCCCAAAAAAGCACAAATTTCGATCAGCATCCGAAAATTGATTGTTGAACATCACAAAGCTGGCAAAAGCTACCGTGATATTGCCGATATTGTCCAGCTTCACTAAGATACAGTCGCTAGGATTGTACAGGTGTACAAAAAACGTGGTTATATCTCACCAGCTAAGCGATCAGGGCGCCCTTCAAAGACAACTGATCGAACAGAGCTATCGTGAAGAAGGCGGAGTTGGACCGGGGGCTGTCAGCTCCGAAAATTGCAAAACAGATAGAAAGTGAGTTTTCCATACGTTTGACATCACAGTCCGTGCGAAATCGACTTCATAAAAAGGTCTCAAGGGCAGAGTATCACTTAAGAAGCCATGTTTGTCCGCAAAAAATATCAAAAAATGATTGAAGTGGGCCCAGGACCACATTTCGTGGACCAGTGATGACTGGAATAAGGTGATTTGATCAGACGAGACGAAGATAATGCTATTTGGATCTGATGGTATCACAAGGAAATAGCGGCGAACCGGTGAAAGTTTGAAAAAGGAGTGTTTACGGCCTACTGCAAGCATGGCGGTGGTAAGCTACTTTATAAAGGTTATATTAGGTATACAGTAGAATAACTAGCCACAGAAGTCCAATGTCGCGACTATTCATGTGACTAACATCTAGTTTGCCACGCCCTTACAGCGTCAGCAGCGGTACTAGAAGTGTCAAGTTAAGTTTGTTTACCAAAACAAAAGGTCCTCTACAAGATGGCCTCTTAAAAACAGTAAGTTATTGCAATTAAAGTTGTTAAAATAATTAAATGAGAAAAGTGACTACAGCGCCATTCGAGTTCTAGTGTATTTCTATTAGGTATACCAACATTTTTTTTTTCATCCAACTGATCATGAATTTCATTTTTTCTGCAGGAAGAGTCATGGTGTGGGGATCTATGGCTACATCTGGTGTTGGAGAACTTGAGTTCATTGATGGAATCATGACCAAGGAGGTTTATTTGGTTTATTATCGGATCTTAATCCGATCGAGCATCTCTGGTCGATTTTGAAAGTTAAGGTCCAAGAGCAAAAACCAACAAGTATCCAGCAATTGCGGCAGGTAAAATCACGTCGCAAACTACAGCTAAGCTTGTTGAGTCGATGTCCCGACGACACAGACAAACAGACGTAACACTTGCGAAATTTCCATCGACCACGCTTTTAACGATCATTTTAAATTTTCATAGTTGTGGCTTTCACAACCAGAGGCGCACGCTTCGTTTTTCTATGCGTTTGACGTTTCACACTAGCGCCTTCTGTTGACGATATTGCACTACACAGTGATTCGTGCAACTTTTCCACCAGGTGATGGTAGTGTGAACTGGGCGATGGATTTTCATGAAAATCGTTCAAGGTGTTACGTCTGTTTGTCTGTGCCGACGATGTCGAGCCGATATTGAAGCCAAAGGTGGTCACACGAAGTATTAGTTTTCGTGTCGCAGAGAGGTGGATATACTTTTTTGCGTTATTTCTTCAATTTTTCTTTAATATGATGCTTCAAATGCAAGTGAATTTATTTATTATTTCGAACTCTTATGAATTGGCTTTGTTTTTACATAAATAAATATGAACTGTACAAACATTAACCGTATTTTAATTTTATGGTGGGTTTTGTGGAAGAAATCTGATTTTTCACTAGGGGTGGATAAACTTTTTTTTTACATACTGTAGGTGATGCTAGTTGGCAGAGTTTTAAACTTTTCCATCTCGGAATCCATAGCAGGTAGAAAAGTGATATCTTTGGCAAAGTTCTTCAAATTAAGATAGTATAGAACAATCTGGGCATTCAACTATTAGTTCGCCGCTACGTGGCGCTATTTGGCAAATAGAATTTTGAACATTTCTATCTCAGGATCCAGATCCAATAGAAGAGTATCTACTTAATTTTAATCTTTTCTCGCTTGAGATCCAGACCAGAGTTGACAATCGTCGTTCTCTTCAAAAAAAATAAATAAAATAAAAATAAATCGTCTTCACTCAGGAGAGACGAACCAGCCAAGGGCTGAAAGTCTCTATAATATAGCTAAATCAATCAATCAATCAATCTTCACCCGACAGAACAACATTGACAACTTGCGTTTTCATCGCCGACAAAGGGTTCCATGACGAACCTCAATGATAAACAGTCGACCACCAACGTTATCGACGTCATTTTTGTTCCTTGTAATCGAGCGACGATCGGCCAAGACGACACTCTTCTATCTGCTCTGGATCCCGAGATAGAGGAGTTAAAAATTTTACTTGACAACTAGCACCACCTAGCGACGAAATCAGTGACTAAATGTTGAATCACCAGATTAGTTTTGACTTCCTGAAGAACTTGGCTGAAGACGAAACTTTTCTATCTGCTGTGGATCCTCAGATAGAGAAGTTTGAAACTTTACTTGACGTCTAACGCCATCTAGCGGCGAAATCACCGACTAATTATTCAATCACCAGATAGCTCTCGACTTCCCGAAGAACTTTGCCTAAGACGACACTTTTCTATCTGCTGTGGATCCCCAGATAGCAGAGTTTGAAACTTGATAACTAGCGCCACCTAACGGCGAAATCACCAACTAATTGTTTTATCACCAGATAGCTCTCGACTTCCTGAAAAACTTTGCCGAAGGCGAAACTTTTCTATTTGCTCTGGATCCCAAGATAGAGAAGTTTGAAACTTCACTTGACGACTAGCGCCACCTAGCGATGAAATGACAATCACCAGATTGTTCTTGACCTACCGAACAACTTTGCCTTGGACAGCATTGTTCCAAATAAAGTAGACTTTGAGATATCACATGTGATAACTTATGAGTGCTTCTACTGGCGAATATACATAGCAAACACTTCTACATAGCACCTCTAGCAGCCAAATTGCCAACTAATTGGATGTTAGTTGGCATTGTGTGGTAGTACTACAACTTTGCCAAAGAAAGTATGGTGCTATCTTGTAATACGCCAGAGATAATGGCTCACACCCCCAATTAGGCGAAATCCCATAAGCCTGGGATTCCTACAACACGGATCCCTACTGCATCCCCGAACCAACCGTGTAGTAGGAGTCTAGACTGTAACTATAACATGCTTCTTAGGTGATCAACTGTATGTTGGATGTCCTTAGTTATGTTGCTGGCTTTTCAGTCTTCTGGGAGAATCAAAACAACTACACGTGTACTTAATCCGACGTTTTGGTCCATATTGGACCTTTTTGAAAAATTCGAAAGAGTAGCTGTTTTTTCGTTATCTTGTTTAAAAAAAAACGGTTAACCGTCATTTGTGTTTAGTTTTCTCGAAATGTTTTTACTTTAGGAAAACTAGTTTAAAAAATATCATATCCGAAACCGTTTCACTGTGTGTCGCACTAGTGCAATTTTTAAAATGACTCTCATTCATTCTTCCAACGATTTCTCTAGGTATTCCTCCTGGAACTCAAGGAACTTCTATTAGGATTACTCCAGCCTCCAGGCACTCCTGATTGAGTGTTGTGTAACTGACGAAGTTCAAGGGATGAACCCAGCGCGTCACCTTCAGCTGGAATTCCTGGAGGAAGGTCAAGAGAAGTTCCAGGAGAAATTTCTAGAGTAACCCATGGATAAAATCTTTGGAGGAATGCCTCGATGAGTGTCCCTGGAAGAATCACCAAAGACATTTCTGGAAGTATCCTAGGAAGACTGCCAGGAATCCCTAAAGGGATTACTGTAGGTATAACAGTTTGAATTTATTGAGGAGTCCCAGGAAGAATTGCTGAAAGAATCACAGCAGGAATTGCTTGTGGAGTTCCTGAGTGAAGATTCCTGGAAGAGTCCCATGAGTATCTTTTGGAGAAATTCCAGGCGTTGGTGTAGATAGTTTTTTTCTTTTTTTTCATTCAATCTTCTTGATAAACACGAGAAAGAGTGGGATGAATAAAAGAGTCAGTGCATCTTCTTCCATTCTTCTCTTTCTTGTGTTTGGTGATGAGAGTGAGTAATAAAAGAAAAAGCTGGCTATGCCAATGGATAACATGTCTGAAAGAATTTCTGAGAGAAACACCAAAAATCTTCAGCTTCGAAGTCTCTATAATAAAGACAAATCAATCAATCAATCAAAAAGTTTCTGTAATAATTCTAGGAAGATTGCCTTGAATTATCCCAGCAAGAGCTTTGAAGGAATCCAAGGAGAATAATTCCGGGAGATATTACTGTAATTCTTGGAGGAGTCCTAGGAGCAATATCTGGAAGGACCACAACACGAATTGCTTGAGGAATCCCAGCTGGAATTTATGAAGGAAGGCCACGAGAGGCTCTTGAAGCAATCCAATGAGAAATTACTGCAGGAATCCCTGGATAATATCTTTGGGGGAATTCCTGGAGGAACCACCGAAGGAGCTTGTGAAAGAATCTTTGAAAATTTCTGAAAAACTCCTTAAGATATTACAGTGAGAATATCTGGAGGTGTCCTAGGATTAATTGTTGGTAGAACCACAGTTGCACTAGCTTGCGGGATCCCAGCTGGAATTTCTGGATGAAATCTCTGAAGATGTTCCTGAAGAAATCACCGGAGGAACTTGTGGAATTATCCCAGATAGATTGTCTTGAATGATCCTATCAAGAATTCTTAAAGGAATTTCTGGAGGAATTCCTGGAATTCCAGGAGGCATCAAGAAAGAAAGAATCTCTACAGGAATTATTGAAGAACCCCCATCAGATCTTGTCATTCAAATGTTATGGGCAATTTTGGCTTAAAAACAACGATGTCTGGAAACGCTGATATCTCATGGAGTTGGTACGATAAAAAAATCTTCAGGCAGCATTAAGAAGGTCGCACATAAAGCCAAATTTAGAGCAAAAATTGCGTGAACGTTATTTTTTGAATTGCATTAAATCGTCTCCAAAAATCCCCTTAAAAATCGAAAAACTCAATATAACTCATGCAATTTTATAAATAGAGTCAAACTGTCCTCGAAAAAAAACACCATACCTACAAGTTTTCCTAACACGAGTTTTTTTTTTGTAAATCATAAAACAAAAGCTTGAAAGTAATAATTTGTTTCTGAAGAATAAAATCATTCTTATTTCTTAGAAAAATATAGCTTGTACTCCTAAGAATCAAATTTTAAATTTGAAGCTTTTGTTTCACGTTTTACCAAAAAAGCTTGTGTGTGGGACTTTGGAGGCGAACCAACTGGGAAGTTGCAAACCTCTTTAATAAAGATAATAATAATAATAATAATAATAATAATTGTGTATGGGAAACTTCATTTTTTCCGGCTCTATCTTAAAAATTGTATGAACTATATGTAGTTTTTTGATTTTTAAGGGGATATTTGGAGTCGATTTATTCCAACTTAAAAAATAACGTTCTTGTAATTGTTGCTCCAAATTCGGCTTTATTTGTGACCTTCTAAATGCCGCTAAAGAACTTTTTTATCGTACCAATTCCATGAGATACGGTTCCGGGTCATTTGGCCGAACGCCATTTGGCCGAATGTCATTTGGCTGAAACCCATTTGGCCGAAAGGGTCATTTGGCCAAACGCCGTGATCATGCTTCTTTTTCCTATATCAGTATAACTCGAAAGAACACTGTTGAAAATGCTTTGACATCCATGTGCACAACAGGACATGTTTCCTCTCCCGCTTTGACACACATGTGCACAACAGTGTATGTGTTAGATGTTCATCTAATCCCATCCGAAGGAGGTTTGGATTGTGAAAAGAAGATAACCATGTGCGACTGTGGAATCGAGTTCAGTTCTAGGCCTGCTGGCGACAGAGATAGTCGAGTGACTCCGTAGCTTGAAGGAATAGAAGCGCCCGTCTAGCGAGTTGGGAGTCGTGAGTTCGAGTCTCACCGGAGTACGTGGATTTCTTTTCATAATTCAAATCTCAATTTGTTCATCGAGCACATGTTCTGTTGTGTACATGGATGTCAAAGCATTTTCAACAGTGTAATTTCGAGTTATACTGATATAGGAAAAAGAAGCATGATCACGGCGTTTGGCCAAATGACCCTTTCGGCCAAATGGGTTTCAGCCAAAAGAAATTTGGCCAAATCGCGTTCGGCCACATGGCTTGGTCAGCCAAAGCAAAATCAAGAAATTGACATTCGAAAGAACAGCCTATAACTTTAAAAAGGAACAATCTCTGACAAAAATATTCGCACTTTCAACGCCAGCTAATCCCTTAGTGGCAAAACTAGAATGAAATATGGCCTGATGGCCTTATTGGCAGCTAAAATGTTATCCAGAGTTTGTACACGCATCCAAATTCATTTGAACATAATTCGGTCAAACGACATTCTACCAAAAGGCATTCGGCCAAACGGCATTTGGCCAAATGAACGGACACCGATATAAACATTTCTTGACATCGTTGCTTTTAAACCGAAATTGCCCATACAATTTGAATGACAAGAATTACCAACATGCAATGTTCAAAACAATGTTCACTTGCATATTTCCCTCTGGGGACTACACTAAAATGTATTTAAAAGTTTTGCCTACAGTTTCCCCAACATTTTTTTATAGTTTTTCAAATAATTTTATCTAGTGATCCTCTAGAAAGTTCTGCTTGATTTATTCAACGCTTGGAATGAACTTATCCAAGTTTTCGAATGCGGAATGTTAAGAATTTCATTCAGGAACTGATAATAGCGTATTATATAAAAGAGATCCCATCGGTAATTGTTCCAGTGATTTGTTTACGATTCCTTAATTCATCAAGTTAATATATGCTCGATCAGTTCTTTGAAGTACTTTTTCAGGTTTGCCTTCATTGAGTTTCTATTGATACTTCTCCTTGAGTTTCTCCAGAAATTTTTGAACTCTTATAAAAGCGCTTCAAGGAATGATCCAGCAGTTTCTCCAAGTTTATCAAAGATTTTCTCCGGGAGTTTCTGGTACAGCTCTTTAAGAAATTTCTACGAAATCTCATAGGGCAAGTCATAAATTCCCCTACAAATTTGTGTAAGCATTTCAAAAATTTTACTTTATTTTCTCAGAGTTATTTACCCGAGATTCCTGCAAAAAGTTTTTTAGGATTATTTTAATAAGTCTGTTAAGAATTCTCAAAGATGTGTAATGTTTATGCACCATTTTCTCAGGAAATATCTTTTCTTCTTCCACAAAGAGCGTCTGCAGGGATTCTCTCATATATTTCTTTGGAAATCCCTTCAGGAGATTAAAAAGTAGCAGTTCAATTTTTAGAAGTTCAGAAATTGCTTAAGAAATTCTTTTGAGAATTCCTCTTGAATTGCCAGAACTCTCTCCTGCAGAAACTCCTTCAGCAGTCTGGTTACAATTGCTTCAGTAGTGCACTAGAAATTTTTCCAGAAAAATCCCTGCAGAAACTTCTCCGTGAGTTTTTCAAAAACTCATAGAGATTACCATCAGTAACTCCTCCATTTCTCTAGATTCCGTGAAGAAACGCCTTGAGCCATTTTTGAAGAAATTTTTAGAAACAATCTCGAAAAACTATTTGAAAGATTGTGTGGACCACGTTGCGGCTAATGACACAAAGATCTTAGTCGCATCGTGCCGAGGAGCGCGGGTTCAAGGTTTTCGGCTATGCCAATGGGCGTTGCATGCTAGTCCGTTGTCTAGTGTCGTGCTTCCTTCAAAGAGCGAAAAAGCTCACTGGAAGCATTGAACGTGTCCGTATCTTAAAAAAATCTGAAGAATCCCTATGGGAGTCTCGAGAAAAACTCTTGGATGTGCTCCTGGAATAATTTCTTAAAGAATTTCCACAGATTTTTTTGAAGAAATTTCCAGAAAGGTTATTGCAAAAACTCCAAGTGAAATTCCTTAAAAAAAACACTCCTCTTGGAATTCCTAAATGAACTTCTAGAGACATTTTTCAAAGGAACATCTAGAGAATTTTCAGAATAAATTCCTGAAAAAACTCCAGCAGAAATTACTGAAGGAATTAATGCAGCAATTTCTGGAATCCTATATCAAGTTTTGGTATTGGTTCCCTTATTAAGCATGTGGCTCCCATTTTCATGCTACGAAAAACAAAGGATAGAAGCGCTGTTTGTTTTGTTTCTTATTTTTGTATTTTTTTGTTAGAAGTGAGCACCCATGAAATCAAAAAGAACGGAATCAATCGGTGCCGTAATCGCTTGTTTTCGAATAGGATGGTGAATATGGGAGCGTGAGATTAATGATGGAATACATACCCTAGGTTCTTTTTAAGTAGATATTGGTGCATTTTTTGGTAGGAGTAGGCGATAGAATTTAGTGTTATATTCGCAGCACCAAATCGAAGTCGCGATTCGCGCAACATGCAAAGTTACATTTGCGAAGTTAATTTGAACTGATTGCTGGCATCGCGCATCATTCAGCTAATTAAGAGCTACAATAAGCCATTTTACGAGACGTTTCAGAATAGCTGATCGCAGCAGCGGCGTCAACTGACATAATTCCACGCGCGTTTGTTTTGCTGGAATATCGTGTAATTTTTGAAAAGGTACTTGTTCGATAAATTGGAGATATGAGAAATTTGAGCCAAAATAGGCTCAAAAGCTGTCGTAAAAGCAATACAAAACTCAATAATTAATCAGGTATCGTTGCGATTCACTCGTTAACTTGCGAAAAAAAAAATTAAATAATAATGTTTAATTATGGTTTAGCCAGTTTCACGCTTGACTTGCGCGCAGTCATTAACCATCATCAACCGGATGATGATTGAAAACGTAAACATCAGAGCGCGTACTTCTGTCGTTTGACTAGCCTCATGAAATAGACTGCACTCATCCGAATGGAATTGCGACACATAAAAGTGGGCAAACAGTGAATTTTCTCCCTTAGGTCAATTCGGATTTTAACGAAAAGCATAATATTAAGGCCGAGTGAATTCGATGACTTTTTCAGTGGATAACTGACACTGCTGAAGATTACAAGTAGTAATCGAAATACGCGTTGCAAAATGGAGTTTAGGTGGTACGACACGCGTATCTGTCAAAAGATAATCATTAGATATACAAAAATCGATTAGGGGAATTGGGGGTAATATGAACACCCTAAGCGTTTGTCGTCTTTTCCAATAGAAATATGACAAAATCTTTCTTTTTTACCCTGTTACATCGTAGATGGTAATATATTCTAAGAGTTCTGGAAGAAAATATTGATAAAAAATACAATTTCTTCACATTATTTTCGATTGCAAAAAATGCAAGAAAACAGAGTCATGAAAAATAGTGTGGGTAAAATGAACAATAGATGGGGGTTAAATGAACATGGCTTCAAAAACTAGCTTAAATGTTTAATTTCGATATATATTCAAGTATAGGTCAACAAATTAAATGTAAACTTCATATGCTACACTTTTAAAACTTTTGATATAAAATTTGGAATGTGCTGGAATCATTATTTGTAAAAAATATACTAAATTATGCGGATTTTAAGATAAAAATCTTATTTTATAAGTGTAAAATATTTTTTTCTTAACTTTTTGCTCTTGTTGTGTCATAATATGTGTTAAAGATTTCAATATACCGAGATTGCACAAAATTTTATAAAAAAAATGGATATAGTTTGAGCCAGCTGTTCATTTTACCCCCAAGTCGTGCTTGTTTTAAAATTGTTCCTAAAATTGAATTGAAAGCATAACCTAATTATTTTTTCAACTGAATATTGTCTTTTGGGAGTACATTATTGGAATATGTCATTACATATGTCATAATCTGCGAAAAATATACGAATGGACCTTAATTCAGATAAGTTGAATTTTACATCAGAGCATATTTTTCACGTGGTTTTTGAAATTTTCGTTATATTTAAGTGGTTTATTTAATTTCAAAGTTCAAAATCTGCAGAAGCATGATGATTAACGCTATCACACAGATTCCAATCGTTGAAACATGCAGAAATACGCTAATTGCTGTAAAACACCACCCTGTTCATTTTACCCCCCTGTTCATTTTACCCACAATTCCCCTACACTCCACATTGGTCGGGCTCCATACAAAGGGGCGGCCAAAACTCTCAAAAAACGAAATTGATATTTTCAAACTTTATTTCACCTTACAACAAAGATAATGCATTGTAGTTTTATGATTCTTAATTAAAAGCATACCAGCTTTTGTATTTCAATGACATTTTCACTGCCAAAGTGGCCTAAGTCATAAAGTTGAAAAATGGATTATTCGAAAAAAGTAAAATAATAATATTTTGAGAATGGAATATATGTTTTAAGTTATCCAGCATATGAAAGCTTGTTATTGGACTGCTTGAATGCACGTATGGTGCAAAATTAATATGTCACAAAACTTTTAAAGTTTTCATATATTGTACTTTAAGAATTTTGATAATTTTTAAGTTGAAAAACGGTTCGTGTCGTCACGTGTCGCCGCAATTTCGAATAGTACATCTTAAACATCATGCTTAGGGCTGCATAAAAATGTTTAAATATTTTGCAGAAATTTGCAGTTTTTCAAATTAGAACTGTTTAAAAAAGTCATGTTTTTTCATATGTTTTACGTTATTTTTCCATTTTTGACTGAAATAAAATTAATCTTCCCACATTTTTCACACGTTTTGAACAAACTTGATTGGATTTGATTGAAAGATGATCATTTAATTAAATTCAAATTGATTTTCTGACAAAAAACGCAAAAAATGTGGGGTTTACTGATTTTTACCCTACTCCGATGACCACTAAGCCGTGAATCACTCATGTTTCCAATACCTTTCCGATCCCCTGCTAGCACAAGAATTGTCAACCAGCTAGCAGCCAGCGATCGGAATCGAATTGACCCAGTTAAAAATTTGCCACCTTTTTGGCCACAACTGCGCAAACATCATAACATCGATCATGACAATTTCCCATCCCGGCCGGACTTGTTCCGTGCATTCGACAACCGTTCGTCCATCCATCCGCCGCCGTCGTTCGGTCGGTCGGATTCAAACCGGAAACTCCTATCTTCCGCGCTTGTTTGTTTTCCCGTTCCACACTGAGTACTGGAACCGATCCGCCGCATTGTTATTGTTGCCATTTTGCGGAGCGCATGGGGACGTTTCTATTTGTTTATGTGCGTGTATCTCCCGGATGTTTCCGGTTATTTTTTTTTCTTATCCGAACATTTCAGAGCTGCTACCGAATAGTTTTAGCGGAATCACTTTTGCACTGCAATGTGCACACGTTCACGAGGCAGCAGAGGGCGCGCCACGCTTTTTGGCATTATTTATACGGTCTCTGCTCTTTTTCCCGTTCCGGGCCACGGCGGGCGGCGCCAATGCAGATTCAAAAGTGCACCCCTCGGTAAAGGGCAAAAAATATACTCAAAAAACATATCCCCCATCGAGAAACAATTGGATTATGTTTGTTTATATGCAAACGCGAATCATCATGGCTCAGCGCAAACCGTGTACCACTCGGCTGCGCGGCGAGGAGGAGTCACAACTCACAGTGCGGAACTACCTTGCCTATGATCGCATAATTGTCCTATATGAATAGGAAACCCAGCAAATATGGGACTGATATGCGATCATGGGCAGTACCCTACTGTGCACCGGAGTGTGTATGTGGATAGAGTATAAATTCAGGCGGAAACCACTGTTTATTTGAGTTTGGTTGTCCCGGTTCGCCCCGCTCGCGCGCGCGCTCACAAACTGGCTCGCTCCAGATCTAGATGGAGCCACCGGCCAGCAGTAGTCACTAGTCAGTGATTGCATAAGTTTGGGCGATTCACGGCTGGTTGCGTTTTTCCGGGGTTTGCCAGGGTTCGCCGCAATGCTAGTTTAATCGGGTTGATTCCAGAGGTGGTGCGGCGCGGCAGGCAGGAGGATGAAATTGAAATAAAATTTAAATTTATTTCGGTGGCCACCAATCGGACAAATTATTTGCGCGCGTGGTCTGTAGGGATACCTTTGTTAATGGCTTTTTTGGCTACAAACGGTGGAGATCAGGTACATGAGGCTGAATGATTCTCTTGACCGATGCAGTTGCTAGTTGAGCCAATTTTTTCATAACTTTGTGTTCAAACCGAAAACAATGACTTTTGAATAGGGAGTCCTTAAACACAAGATTTATTTGAAAATGACGTTTCGTTCTATCATCAATATTATCTTGATGTTGCAAATGTGTTCTCTGCAGAGTTGGACCTTTTTTCAAATATATTCAAAAACTTTTTCAACAAAAAAAAAAAAAAATTGAAAAAAATAATTAAGAAAGAGATGGTAGTTGAAGCGCATTTTTTTGTTATTTTTTGGGTTTGCTTACCGAATAATAATCTGCGTTCAAGAAGTACAATAATATGAACACTCCTTGGAGCACTTCTAACAGCACGACTCATCTTTTCCAATGCTAATACGAATGCATTACAAACCATAACCAGTGTTACAACACAAGACATCACTACCACCACGCACTTTTCATCTTTTTCCGAATTGGCTAACCGAATTAAGCTGACAGCTTCGGTGACGACCCGCAACCGAAATCTTCATTCCCAAACGAACGAACGAACGACCGTACCAAAGCCTCACGCTACACGCCTCACGTCCTCGAAAATAAAAACACCATTTCGCATTTGCGGCAGGCGGTTGGATCAGACCTGCCAGGCGGAAATGAAGGAAATTGACTGATGTGTGCCGTCACGGTTTTGTGATTCGCGAAAAGTGGGAGGGCGGACAGGAATTGCCTCAGGATGTAGCGAGGTTCAACCTGTGTAGGTGCACAGGTTGTCGGGACAGGAGATCTAGGCACGGGAATTGCAACCGTCGTCGTCGTCGTTGGAAGTAAACCCAGGATGAAAGAAAAACGTGGTTTTGGAAAGTGGGAAAAATTGGTGGACATGGGCGGTGCCAGGAGTTTTCTATATGAGTAGATTCATTTAGGTGAAATAGTGAAAGGAGACCGAAATCTCAAATCTCAAATCTCAAATTTGAATCTGAAATCTCAGATCTCGAATCTCGAATCTCGAAACTCGAATCTCGAATCTCGAATCTCGAATCTCGAATCTCGAATCTCGAATCTCGAATCTCGAATCTCAATTCATATCAAGACAGAAGACGAATCTCGAATCCTGAAACTCGAATCTCGAAAATCGAATCTCGAATCTCGAATCTCGAATCTCGAATCTCGAATCTCGAATCTCGAATCTCGAATCTCGAATCTCGAATTTCAAATCTTGAATCTCGAATCTCGAATCTCGAATCTCGAATCTCGAATCTCAATTCATATCAAGACAGAAGACGAATCTCGAATCCTGAAACTCGAATCTCGAATCTCGAATCTCGAATCTCAAATCTCGAACCTCAAATCTCGAATTTCGAATCTCGAATCTCGAATCTCGAATCTCAATTCATATCAAGACAGAAGACGAATCTCGAATCCTGAAACTCGAATCTCGAATCTCGAATCTCGAATCCTGAAACTCGAATCTCGAATCTCGAATCTCGAATCTCGAATCTCGAATCTCGAATCTCGAATCTCGAATCTCGAATCTTGAATCTCGAATCTCGAATCTCGAATCTCGAATTTCAAACCTCGAATCTCGAATCTCGAATCTCGAATCTTGATCTTGAATCTTGAATCTTGAATCTTGAATCTTGAATCTTGAATCTTGAATCTTGAATCTTGAATCTTGAATCTTGAATCTTGAATCTTGAATCTTGAATCTTGAATCTTGAATCTTGAATCTTGAATCTTGAATCTTGAATCTTGAATCTTGAATCTTGAATCTTGAATCTTGAATCTTGAATCTTGAATCTTGAATCTTGAATCTTGAATCTTGAATCTTGAATCTTGAATCTTGAATCTTGAATCTTGAATCTTGAATCTTGAATCTGAATCTTGAATCTTGAATCTTGAATCTTGAATCTTGAATCTTGAATCTTGAATCTTGAATCTTGAATCTTGAATCTTGAATCTTGAATCTTGAATCTTGAATCTCGAATCTCAAATATCAAACCTTTTATCTCAAAGACAGAAGACAGAAGACAGAAGACAGAAGACAGAAGACAGAAGACAGAAGACAGAAGACAGAAGACAGAAGACAGAAGACAGAAGACAGAAGACAGAAGACAGAAGACAGAAGACAGAAGACAGAAGACAGAAGACAGAAGACAGAAGACAGAAGACAGAAGACAGAAGACAGAAGACAGAAGACAGAAGACAGAAGACAGAAGACAGAAGACAGAAGACAGAAGACAGAAGACAGAAGACAGAAGACAGAAGACAGAAGACAGAAGACAGAAGACAGAAGACAGAAGACAGAAGACAGAAGACAGAAGACAGAAGACAGAAGACAGAAGACAGAAGACAGAAGACAGAAGACAGAAGATAGAAGACAGAAGACAGAAGACAGAAGACAGAAGACAGAAGACAGAAGACAGAAGACAGAAGACAGAAGACAGAAGACAGAAGACAGAAGACAGAAGACAGAAGACAGAAGACAGAAGACAGAAGACAGAAGACAGAAGACAGAAGACAGAAGACAGAAGACAGAAGACAGAAGACAGAAGACAGAAGACAGAAGACAGAAGACAGAAGACAGAAGACAGAAGACAGAAGACAGAAGACAGAAGACAGAAGACAGAAGACAGAAGACAGAAGACAGAAGACAGAAGACAGAAGACAGAAGACAGAAGACAGAAGACAGAAGACAGAAGACAGAAGACAGAAGACAGAAGACAGAAGACAGAAGACAGAAGACAGAAGACAGAAGACAGAAGACAGAAGACAGAAGACAGAAGACAGAAGACAGAAGACAGAAGACAGAAGACAGAAGACAGAAGACAGAAGACAGAAGACAGAAGACAGAAGACAGAAGACAGAAGACAGAAGACAGAAGACAGAAGACAGAAGACAGAAGACAGAAGACAGAAGACAGAAGACAGAAGACAGAAGACAGAAGACAGAAGACAGAAGACAGAAGACAGAAGACAGAAGACAGAAGACAGAAGACAGAAGACAGAAGACAGAAGACAGAAGACAGAAGACAGAAGACAGAAGACAGAAGACAGAAGACAGAAGACAGAAGACAGAAGACAGAAGACAGAAGACAGAAGACAGAAGACAGAAGACAGAAGACAGAAGACAGAAGACAGAAGACAGAAGACAGAAGACAGAAGACAGAAGACAGAAGACAGAAGACAGAAGACAGAAGACAGAAGACAGAAGACAGAAGACAGAAGACAGAAGACAGAAGACAGAAGACAGAAGACAGAAGACAGAAGACAGAAGACAGAAGACAGAAGACAGAAGACAGAAGACAGAAGACAGAAGACAGAAGACAGAAGACAGAAGACAGAAGACAGAAGACAGAAGACAGAAGACAGAAGACAGAAGACAGAAGACAGAAGACAGAAGACAGAAGACAGAAGACAGAAGACAGAAGACAGAAGACAGAAGACAGAAGACAGAAGACAGAAGACAGAAGACAGAAGACAGAAGACAGAAGACAGAAGACAGAAGACAGAAGACAGAAGACAGAAGACAGAAGACAGAAGACAGAAGACAGAAGACAGAAGACAGAAGACAGAAGACAGAAGACAGAAGACAGAAGACAGAAGACAGAAGACAGAAGACAGAAGACAGAAGACAGAAGACAGAAGACAGAAGACAGAAGACAGAAGACAGAAGACAGAAGACAGAAGACAGAAGACAGAAGACAGAAGACAGAAGACAGAAGACAGAAGACAGAAGACAAAAGACAGAAGACAGACGACAAAAGACAGAAGACAGAAGACGGATGACACATTGCAAATGAAAAGGATAAGACAGATAAGACAGAAGACTTCTCTGTCTTCTCTGTCTTCTCTGTCTTCTCAGTATTCTCTGTCTTCTCTGTCTTCTCTGACTTCTCTGTCTTCTCTGTCTTCTCTGTCTTCTCTGTCTTCTCTGTCTTCTCTGTCTTCTCTCTCTTCTCTCTCTTCTCTGTCTTCTCTGTCTTCTCTGTCTTCTCTGTCTTCTCTGTCTTCTCTGTCTTCTCTGTCTTCTCTGTCTTCTCTGTCTTCTCTGTCTTCTCTGTCTTCTCTGTCTTCTCTGTCTTCTCTGTCTTCTCTGTCTTCTCTGTCTTCTCTGTCTTCTCTTCTTCTCTGTCTTCTCTGTCTTCTCTGTCTTCTCTGTCTTCTCTGTCTTCTCTGCGTTCTCTGTCTTCTCTGTCTTCTCTGTCTCCTCTGTCTTCTCTGTCTTCTCTGTCTTCTCTGTCTTATCTGTCTCCTCCGTCTTTTCTGTCTTCTCTGTGTTCTCTGTGTTCTTTGTGTTCTCTGTGTTGTCTGTGTTGTCTGAATTCTCTGTGTTGTCTGTGTTCTCTGTCTTCTCTGTCTCCTCTGTGTTCTCTGTGTTCTCTGTGATGTCTGTGTTCTCTGTGTTGTCTGTGTTCTCTGTCTTCTCTGTTTTCTCTGTCTTCTCTGTCTTCTCTGTCTTCTCTATCTTCTCTGTTTTCTCTGTCTTCTTTGCCTTCTCTGTCTTCTCTGTCTTCTCTTCTTCTCTGTCTTCTTTGTCTTCTCTGTAGTCTCTGTTTTCTCTGCCTTCTGTCTTCTCTGTCTTCTGTCATCGCTGTCTCCTGTCTTCTCTGTTTTCTCTGTCTTCTCTGTCTTCTCTGTGTTCTCTGTGTTGTCTGTGTTCTCTGTGTTCTCTGTGTTCTCTGTGTTCTCTGTGTTCTCTGTGTTCTCTGTGTTGTCTGTGTTGTCTGTGTTCTCTGTCTTCTCTGTCTTCTCTATTTTCTCTGTCTTCTCTGTCTTCTCTGTCTTCTCTAACATCTCTGTCTTTACTGTCTTTACTGTCTTCTCTGTCTTCTCTGTCTTCTCTGTCTTCTCTGTCTTCTCTGTCTTCTCTGTCTTCTCTGTCTTCTATGTCTTCTCTGTCTTCTCTGTCTTCTCTGTCTTCTCTGTCTTCTCTGTCTTCTTTTTCTTCTCTGTCTTCTCTGTATTATCTGTATTCTTTGTCTTCTCTGTCTTCTCTGTCTTATCTGTCTGTTCTGTCTGTTCTGTCTGTTCTGTCTGTTCTGTCTGTTCTGTCTGTTCTGGCTGTTCTGGCTGTTCTGGCTGTTTTGGCTGTTCTGGCTGTTCTGGCTGTTCTGGCTGTTCTGGCTGTTCTGGCTGTTCTGGCTGTTCTGGCTGTTCTGGTTGTTCTGGCTGTTCTGGTTGTTCTGGCTGTTCATATCATTATTAATATCTTTATTAACCCTAAAAGGGATACCTTCATGGCCTCAGTTTCGTCACCTCGCTGAGTGTGTTCCATCAAAGACGAGCTCTGAAAGGCGCCTGGGGTCCAATGGACCCCAGGTATCCCTTTTAGGGTTAAAGAGACTTTCAGCCCTTAACTAGGTCTGTCTGTTCTGTCTGTTTTGTCTGTTCTGTCTGTTCTGTCTGTTCTGTCTGTTCTGTCTGTTCTGGCTGTTCTGGCTGTTCTGGCTGTTCTGGCTGTTCTGGCTGTTCTGGCTGTTCTGGCTGTTCTGGCTGTTCTGGCTGTTCTGGCTGTTCTGGCTGTTCTGGCTGTTCTGGCTGTTCTGGCTGTTCTGGCTGTTCTGGCTGTTCTGGCTGTTCTGTCTGTTCTGTCTGTTCTGTCTGTTCTGTCTGTTCTGTCTGTTCTGTCTGTTCTGTCTGTTCTGTCTGTTCTGTCTGTTCTGTCTGTTCTGTCTGTTCTGTCTGTTCTGTCTGTTCTGTCTGTTCTGTCTGTTTTCTGTCTGTTCTGTCTGTTCTGTCTGTTCTGTCTGTTCTGTCTGTTCTGTCTGTTCTGTCTGTTCTGTCTGTTCTGTCTGTTCTGTCTGTTCTGACTGTTCTGTCTGTTCTGTCTGTTTTCTGTCTGTTCTGTCTGTTCTGTCTGTTCTGTCTGTTTTCTGTCTGTTCTGTCTGTTTTCTGTCTGTTCTGTCTGTTCTGTCAGTTCTGTCTGTTCTGTCTGTTCTGTCTGTTCTGTCTGTTCTGTCTGTTCTGTCTGTTCTGTCTGTTCTGTCTGTTCTGTCTGTTCTGTCTGTTCTGTCTGTTCTGTCTGTTCTGTCTGTTCTGTCTGTTCTGTCTGTTCTGTCTGTTCTGTCTGTTCTGTCTGTTCTGTCTGTTCTGTCTGTTCTGTCTGTTCTGTCTGTTCTGTCTGTTCTGTCTGTTCTGTCTGTTCTGTCTGTTTTGACTGTTCTGTCTGTTCTGTCTGTTCTATCTGTTCTGTCTGTTCTGCCTGTTCTGTTTGTTTAATACAAATAGGGTAGCCAGAGAAGCCAGAAACGCAAGAGAACCAGAAACGCCAGAGAAATCAGAAACGTAAGAGAAGTCAGAACGGATGAGAAGGCTTCTGGCTTGGCTTCTGGATTCTGGCTTCACTAGAAAAGCCCGAAAATCTAGAAACAACAGAAAAGTTAGAGATGATAGTGAAGCCAGAGAAGTCACAGATGCCAGACAAACCAGAGAAGCCAAAAAAGGCAAAGAAACCTGAGATGCCAGACAAACTAGAGAAGCTAGTAGAGCCAGAGAAGCCAGAGAAACCAGAGAAGCTAGAGAAACCAGATAAGCCAAAGTAGCCAGAGAAGCCAGAGAAACTAGAGAAATCATAAAAGACAGAGAAGTTAGATAAACCAAAAACGCCAGAGAAACCAAAGAAACCATACAAGCCAGAGAAGCCAGAGATGCCAAAAAAGCCTGACCAACCAGAGATGCCAGAGAAACCAGAGAAGCCAGAGAAACCAGAAGCTAGAGATACCAGAGAAATTAGAGAAGCCAGTGAAACCAGAGATTGTTTTTATTTTTTTTTAAGTTTGAATTTAAATATTTAGGCTAGTTCTTCACACAGAAACCAGATAAACCAGAGAAGCTAGAGACACCATAAGCCAGAGAAGCCAGACAAACCAGAGAAGCCATAGAAGCCAGATAAGAAAGGCAAATCAGACAAGGCTGAGAAACCAGAGAAGCCAGGGAAACCAGAAAAGACAGAGAAGCCAGAAAAATCAGAGAAGCCAGAGAAGTCAGACATACCAGAGAAGCCAGAGAAATCAGAGAAGCCAGCGAAACCAGAGAAACCGGACAAACCAGAGAAGCCAGTGAAACCATGGTCGCTGGCTTCTAGCAAGAGAAATAATAGACGCCGGAGAAGACAGACAAACCAAAAAAAAAAAACACAGAAATCAGAGAAGGCAGAGAAACCAGATAAGCTAGACAAACCGGAGAAACCAGAGAAGCTTGAGAAACTAGAGATACCATAGAAGCCAAAGAAGCCAGAAAAGCCAGACAAACCAGAGAAGCCTGAGAAATCAGGGAAGCTCGAGAAACCATATAAGCCAGAGAACCCAGGAAAGCTAGAGAAACCAGAGAAACCAGACAATCCGGAGAAACCAGTGATGCTAGAGAAACCAGAGAAACCACAAAAACCATAGAAACCAGAGAAGCCAGACAACGCGGAGGAGCCAGAGAAACCAGAGAAGTTAGAGAAACCAGAGAAGTCAGAGATACCAGACAAACCAGAGAAGCCAGAAAAACAAGAGAAGCCAGAGAAACCTTAGGAACCAGACAATCCAGAGAATCCAGAGAAGCCAGAAATGAACCAGAGAAGCCAGATAAACCAGAGAAGCCACAAAAATCAGAGTAGCCAGAAAAGCTAGACAAACCAGAGAAACCAGAGAAACCAGAGAAGCGAGAACCTTCACAGATAGATTATGTGGGCTTAGTTTCTAGGTTACCTAGAACCTAGAAACCAAAAGTCAAACGCCAGAAACCAGATATCCTGATCCATAAAAAAGAACCAGAATCTTGAAACCAGAAGCCATGAGTTTGAAGTAAGTAAGCAGATAGTAAGATAGTATACCGAAAAAGCTTGTCATGGCACCCCACAAAAATGCCCAGCCCTTAACCCGCCTCTGCTGGTTTCTGTGTTGTGTAACGTTACAGCGGTAGTGTCACGACCGCGTATGTCAAAGCGACACTCCGTCAGAAATTTTTCCTCACACCATGAAATTGGAGTTGATGTGTCAGTCACTATAACATCACATCACAGACACACACATACACACTCAGAAAGGGAAAGAACAAGACATCGCAAAAACTCGCAGTCAGTCTGATATGAAGGATGCTGTATGCGAACGGCAATGCGAAAGAAAAGTGTTTCGTGATTTTGGCATCACCTTTTCGGACAGGATAACGTTTTGTTGGATGTTCACTGTGGAAAAGAAAGACACATTCGCATGATCTTGACGTTTTGCACTTTGTTCTGTTCGTTGACTTCCGCTGACTCTAAAGATAAGGAAAACTGAGACGAATGGGGTTGTGTAAAATCATTTCTTGAAGCCCGGGAAGTCAGGAAATTGCCCCCATTAGCGTCAAAAGTTTGGTCGTTTTCTTACGCTGGGAAAAGGGGAAGCTTTCTAGTTGTAAAAAGTGTCGCTTTGTCCCAGTTTCCAAGCATTCGCCATCATCGTCGATGGCAGGAAAGTAATAAGCCAAAATAATTAAATTATAAATATCCAAAGTTTGGTGTGCCAGACATCCAGCCATCGGCAGTCCATCTCACAGCAGTCAGTGGGGTCGCTTTCGTACTGACTTTGAAGTCTGCGGGGTGGGTTGTCCCGCGGCGACAGCGGATCGTTTGTTTGCCAGCGTTGTCCTTGAGCGTTGTCCAGCAAGCAAGATGGAAGCTGGTCTGTACCCTTTGGTTCGTCTGGTTGACTTAGGATCAAGAGGAAAGCGTTTTTTTTGTGTTTGCGTTTTCTTGGGTTATTATTTTGCATTTATGCAGGAAAGGATTTGGATTCATTTGCAAACATTAGAAAAAAGTTAAGAAATACTTTTTAATAAAATGGAACGAACTCACCACTTCATTACTTAATCACTATTCTCGACAGAACAAATAGAAAAGACAGACTAAACAGAAGAAATAGATAGATCTAAACAGTGCTGTTCTGTTTAACTGCTCTGTACAACGTTCAAAAATAAAATGAGCTCACCAATTAGGACTAAATTGGTGAGCTCGTTCCATATTGTGAATATGGGGTTATATCATACTATCAGTTGATTGAAGTCTTCCAACCAATTTCATCACAGAAACAAACACCAGGCCACGAAAACGAAAGAACTTCTTCCATTCCTCTACTCTGAGAGAAAAGAACGATCTCCTTGCAGATGAATCGATCCATTTTTTACTATCTCCCGATTCTAGACCCCGAGAGGGGGTTCTGCTCCCGTGATCAAAGCAACTGGAAAGCACACCCAAATAATTTTACGCTTTTCTTTGTTACAAGAAAAACCCCCGCGAGAGCAAACCCAGACTCGTCGTCGTCGTCGTCGTTCCCGCTAAGAAGAAACGTAACCGGGTGAATGTTTTCTTTCGTTCTTCTCTCCGCTCCGCCCGCCGGGAAGGATATCCCCGACGGACTTGCTTCTCGTCCGTTATGTTGGTTGCCTCGGTCGGAAAGAACCCTAAATGGAACATTATTTTTCGTTTATTGAAGCTTTACTACTGGGCAGAGGGTGCCTTTCGCTGCTTTTAATGGGATTTTAATGAATTCATGAGTTTGCAACAATTTGAGGGCTTAAAGCGTCGCGTCTCGGTCGCTTGTGCCAATCACAAGGCTAAGGATCTTCGGCGGGTTTGAGGAGTGCTTAAGCGATGATGGTTGGCGTGATTTGCTGATTGAATTAGAGAAAGTGACACAATTATTTGGGATTAGTTATCGTTGTCAAGATTGATAGAGAAGCGGTAAGAATCATCAAAACAAGAAAAAAATATAAAAATGGAACGAGCTCACCACTTATGTCAATACACTTATTTCTTTATTGTTTTTTTTTTTAATTGTTGTACACTGTCAAAATGCTTGATTGTGAAATAATGGTAATGTCGAAATACGAATAAGCAAATAAAAAAAAATAAAAAGTGGTCAAATAAATAAATGTGGTGAGCTCATTCCATTTTTACTTTTTTTTCGTCAAATTTGTAATTTTCCATTCGCCATTCGATTTCAGTCCATCTCGAATACTAAGAACATTTATAATCACTCTGATCTGCAATATCCTTTTCTCGGAAAACACAATCTCGATTTGGCAACAATTTAACCCTCTCAGCCGTTTAATTAAGTCAATTTGGAACGATTGACCCTCGTTGTTCGAGAGAAAAGCCTCGTGTTTCATCCGACCGCATACCTGGCTTGAATTTCATCTAATTGCCTTCAACATCTTTATCCCTGCGCGTCGCATCGAATCACATCAAACATGACACATTATCAGGCAAACCCTCCTGGGACCCTTCTTCATCGTCAACCCCCTTTCCTTCATTCCACGGTTTCAAGTCGGTTCGAATTACAATTACCGATAATCTACCCCCTCGTGCAAAAACCCCTTTTTGCACCACCGCAGCACCGGGTGAAACAATGGCACACATTCATCCACGTGGATCTCTCCCTCTCTAATCACTTTATCCGATCTAATTATTCGATCCCTCCAACCAAACCCTCGACTGATATTGGAGGTGAGCTGATTGGTTCTTCGAATAAGGGACCCCTTTGTCATATGTAGATCGGTAGTGATGGTGGTGGTGGACAGGTGCTACTAGTGAGGATTGCATGACGATAATAATAGCTTTTCCACTTTGACCGTTCTCGGTGTCAGGTCCCATCCCCAGCACCCTTCCTCCCCAATCGGTTTTAACTGAAATAAAGTTCCATTCCGGAGCTCCGGACTCGAGTGGATTCCTGATAGGTATTTATCGTAATTGAATCTTGATTTACGTGCAAAGACAATGATGAGGGGTTACACGGTTGAACAGGTGTTCGAGAGATGTTTGAATTTGCAGGAATGCTTAACAAGTTCTAGATAGAATTTCTCAAACTCTCTCGGAACAGACAGAACAGACAGAACAGACAGGAAACAGACAGAAAACAGACAGAAAACAGACAGAAAATAGATAGAAAACAGACAGAAAGCAGACATAAAACAGACAGAACAGACAGAAAACATACAGAAAACAGACTGAAAACAGACACAAAAACAGACAGAAAACAGACAGAAAACAGATAGAAAACAAACAGAAAGCAGACATAAAACAGACAGAACAGACAGAAAACAGACAGAAAACAGACAGAAAACGGACAGAAAACGGACAGAAAACGGACAGAAAACGGACAGAAAACAGGCAGAACAGACAGAACAGACAGAAAACAGACAGGAAACAGACAGAAAACAGACAGAAAACAGACAGAAAACAGATTGAAAACAGACAGAAAGCAGACATAAAACAGACAGAAAACAGTCAAAAAACAGACAGAAAATAGATAGAAAACAGACAGAAAGCAGACATAAAACAGACAGAACAGACAGAAAACATACAGAAAACAGACAGAAAACAGACACAAAAACAGACAGAAAACAGACAGAAAACAGATAGAAAACAAACAGAAAGCAGACATAAAACAGACAGAACAGACAGAAAACAGACAGAACAGACAGAAAACAGACAGAAAACAGACAGAACAGACAGAACAGACAGAAACCAGACAGGAAACAGACAGAAAACAGACAGAAAACAGACAGAAAACAGACAGAAAACAGACAGAAAACAGACAGAACAGACAGAACAGACAGAACAGACAGAACAGACAGAACAGACAGAACAGACAGAACAGACAGAACAGACAGAACAGACAGAACAGACAGAACAGACAGAACAGACAGAACAGACAGAACAGACAGAACAGACAGAACAGACAGAACAGACAGAACAGACAGAACAGACAGAACAGACAGAACAGACAGAACAGACAGAACAGACAGCACAGACAGAACAGTCAGAATAGACAGAACAGACAGAACAAACAGAAAAGACAGAACAGACAGAAAACAGACAGAAAACAGACAGAAAACAGACAGAAAACAGACAGAACAGACAGAACAGACAGAACAGACAGAACAGACAGAACAGACAGAACAGACAGAACAGACAGAACAGACAGAACAGACAGAACAGACAGAACAGACAGAACAGACAGAACAGACAGAACAGACAGAACAGAGAAGACAGAGAAGACAGAGAAGACAGAGAAGACAGAGAAGACAGAGAAGACAGAGAAGACAGAGAAGACAGAGAAGACAGAGAAGACAGAGAAGACAGAGAAGACAGAGAAGACAGAGAAGACAGAGAAGACAGAGAAGACACAGAAGACACAGAAGACACAGAAGACACAGAAGACACAGAAGACACAAAAGACACAGAAGACAGAGAAGACAGAGAAGACAGAGAAGACAGAGAAGACAGAGAAGACAGAGAAGACAGAGAAGACAGAGAAGACAGAGAAGACAGAGAAGACAGAGAAGACAGAGAAGACAGAGAAGACAGAGAAGACAGAGAAGACAGAGAAGACAGAGAAGACAGAGAAGACAGAGAAGACAGAGAAGACAGAGAAGACAGAGAAGACAGAGAAGACAGAGAAGACAGAGAAGACAGAGAAGACAGAGAAGACAGAGAAGACAGAGAAGACAGAGAAGACAGAGAAGACAGAGAAGACAGAGAAGACAGAGAAGACAGAGAAGACAGAGAAGACAGAGAAGACAGAGAAGACAGAGAAGACAGAGAAGACAGAGAAGACAGAGAAGACAGAGAAGACACAGAAGACACAGAAGACACAGAAGACGTAGAAGACACAGAAGACACAGAAGACACAGAAGACACAGAAGACACAGAAGACACAGAAAACAAAGAAGACACAGAAAACACAGAAGACAGAGAAGACAGAAGACACAGAAGGCACAGAAGACACAGAAGATACAGAAGACACAGAAGACACAGAAGACACAGAAGACACAGAAGACACAGAAGACACAGAAGACACAGAAGACACAGAAGACACAGAAGACACAGAAGACACAGAAGACACAGAAGACACAGAAGACACAGAAGACACAGAAGACACAGAAGACACAGAAGACACAGAAGACACAGAAGACACAGAAGACACAGAAGACACAAAAGACACAGAAGACACAGAAGACACAGAAGACACAGAAGACACAGAAGACACAAAAGACACAGAAGACACAGAAGACAGATAATACAGAGAAGATAGAGAAGACACAGAAGACAGAGAAGACAGAGAAGACAGAGAAGACAGAGAAGACAGAGAAGACAGAGAAGACAGAGAAGACAGAGAAGACAGAGAAGACAGAGAAGACAGAGAATACAGAGAAGACAGAGAAGACAGAGAAGACAGAGAAGACAGAGAAGACAGAGAAGACAGAGAAGACAGAGAAGACAGAGAAGACAGAGAAGACAGAGAAGACAGAGAAGACAGAGAAGACAGAGAAGACAGAGAAGACAGAGAAGACAGAGAAGACAGAGAAGACACAGAAGACAGAGAAGTCAGAGAAGACAGAGAAGACAGAGAAGACAGAGAAGACAGAGAAGACAGAGAAGACAGAGAAGACAGAGAAGACAGAGAAGACAGAGAAGACAGAGAAGACAGAGAAGACAGAGAAGACAGAGAAGACAGAGAAGACAGAGAAGACAGAGAATACAGAGAAGACAGAGAAGACAGAGAAGACAGAGAAGACAGAGAAGACAGAGAAGACAGAGAAGACACAGAAGACAGATAATACAGAGAAGATAGAGAAGACACAGAAGACAGAGAAGACAGAGAAGACAGAGAAGACAGAGAAGACAGAGAAGACAGAGAAGACAGAGAATACAGAGAAGACAGAGAAGACAGAGAAGACAGAGAAGACAGAGAAGACAGAGAAGACAGAGAAGACACAGAAGACAGATAATACAGAGAAGATAGAGAAGACACAGAAGACAGAGAAGACAGAGAAGACAGAGAAGACAGAGAAGACAGAGAAGACAGAGAAGATAGAGAAGACAGAGAAGACAGAGAAGACAGAGAAGACAGAGAAGACAGAGAAAACAGAGAAGACGTAGAAGACAGAGAAGACAGAGAAGACACTAAAGACACTGAAGACACTGAAGACACAGAAGACACAGAAGACACAGAAGACACAGAAGACACAGAAGACACAGAAGACACAGAAGACACAGAAGACACAGAAGACACAGAACCCCAGTAGCACAATTGTTCTACATCAGTTTTTATGACTCTTATATGACCAAATTTGGTCATATAGGAGTTGCATTGACTTTTATAAAACATATGTGCTACTAGGGAAGACACAGAAGACACAGAAGACACAGAAGACACAGAAGACACAGAAGACACAGAAGACACAGAAGACACAGAAGACACAGAAGACACAGAAGACACAGAAGACACAGAAGACACAGAAGACACAGAAGACACAGAAGACACAGAAGACACAGAAGACACAGAAGACACAGAAGACACAGAAGACACAGAAGACACAGAAGACACAGAAGACACAGAAGACACAGAAGACACAGAAGACACAGAAGACACAGAAGACACAGAAGACACAGAAGACACAGAAGACACAGAAGACACAGAAGACACAGAAGACACAGAAGACACAGAAGACACAGAAGACACAGAAGACACAGAAGACACAGAAGACACAGAAGACACAGAAGACACAGAAGACACAGAAGACACAGAAGACACAGAAGACACAGAAGACACAGAAGACACAGAAGACACAGAAGACACAGAAGACACAGAAGACACAGAAGACACAGAAGACACAGAAGACACAGAAGACACAGAAGACACAGAAGACACAGAAGACACAGAAGACACAGAAGACACAGAAGACACAGAAGACACAGAAGACACGGAAGACACAGAAGACACAGAAGACACAGAAGACACAGAAGACACAGAAGACACAGAAGACACAGAAGACACAGAAGACACAGAAGACACAGAAGACACAGAAGACACAGAAGACACAGAAGACACAGAAGACACAGAAGACAGAGAAGACAGATAAGACAGAGAAGACAGAGAAGACAGAGAAGACAGAGAAGACAGAGAAGACACAGAAGACACAGAAGACACAGGAGACACAGAAGACAGAGAAGACACAGAAGACACAGAAGACACAGAAAACAAAGAAGACACAGAAGACACAGAAGACACAGAAGACACAGAAGACACAGAAGACACAGAAGACACAGAAGACAGAGAAGACAAAGAAGACACAGAAGACACAGAAGACACAGAAGACACAGAAGACAGAGAAGACAGAGAAGACAGAGAAGACAGAGAAGACAGAGAAGACAGAGAAGACAGAGAAGACAGAGAAGACAGAGAAGACAGAGAAGCCAGAGAAGCCAGAGAAGCCAGAGAAGCCAGAGAAGCCAGAGAAGCCAGAGAAGCCAGAGAAGCCAGAGAAGCCAGAGAAGCCAGAGAAGCCAGAGAAGCCAGAGAAGCCAGAGCAGCCAGAGAAGCCAGAGAAGCCAGAGAAGCCAGAGAAGCCAGAGAAGCCAGAGAAGCCAGAGAAGCCAGAGAAGCCAGAGAAGCCAGAGAAGCCAGAGAAGCCAGAGAAGCCAGAGAAGCCAGAGAAGCCAGAGAAGCCAGAGAAGCCAGAGAAGCCAGAGAAGCCAGAGAAGCCAGAGAAGCCAGAGAAGCCAGAGAAGCCAGAGAAGCCAGAGAAGCCAGAGAAGCCAGAGAAGCCAGAGAAGCCAGAGAAGCCAGAGAAGCCAGAGAAGCCAGAGAAGCCAGAGAAGCCAGAGAAGCCAGAGAAGCCAGAGAAGCCAGAGAAGCCAGAGAAGCCAGAGAAGCCAGAGAAGCCAGAGAAGCCAGAGAAGCCAGAGAAGCCAGAGAAGCCAGAGAAGCCAGAGAAGCCAGAGAAGCCAGAGAAGCCAGAGAAGCCAGAGAAGCCAGAGAAGCCAGAGAAGCCAGAGAAGCCAGAGAAGCCAGAGAAGCCAGAGAAGCCAGAGAAGCCAGAGAAGCCAGAGAAGCCAGAGAAGCCAGAGAAGCCAGAGAAGCCAGAGAAGCCAGAGAAGCCAGAGAAGCCAGAGAAGCCAGAGAAGCCAGAGAAGCCAGAGAAGCCAGAGAAGCCAGAGAAGCCAGAGAAGCCAGAGAAGCCAGAGAAGCCAGAGAAGCCAGAGAAGCCAGAGAAGCCAGAGAAGCCAGAGAAGCCAGAGAAGCCAGAGAAGCCAGAGAAGCCAGAGAAGCCAGAGAAGCCAGAGAAGCCAGAGAAGCCAGAGAAGCCAGAGAAGCCAGAGAAGCCAGAGAAGCCAGAGAAGCCAGAGAAGCCAGAGAAGCCAGAGAAGCCAGAGAAGCCAGAGAAGCCAGAGAAGCCAGAGAAGACAGAGAAGACAGAGAAGACAGAGAAGACAGAGAAGACAGAGAAGACAGAGAAGACAGAGAAGACAGAGAAGACAGAGAAGACAGAGAAGACAGAGAAGACAGAGAAGACAGAGAATTGATTGATTGATTTATCCTTATTTGAGAGACTTTCAGCCCTTGGCTGGTTCGTCTCTATGACAGAGAAGACAGAGAAGACAGAGAAGACAGAGAAGACAGAGAAGACAGAGAAGACAGAGAAGACAGAAAAGACAGAGAAGACAGAGAAGACAGAGAAGACAGAGAAGACAGAGAAGACAGAGAAGACAGAGAAGACAGAGAAGACAGAGAAGACAGAGAAGACAGAGAAGACAGAGAAGACAGAGAAGACAGAGAAGACAGAGAAGACAGAGAAGACAGAGAAGACAGAGAAGACAGAGAAGACAGAGAAGACAGAGAAGACAGAGAAGACAGAGAAGACAGAGAAGACAGAGAAGACAGAGAAGACAGAGAAGACAGAGAAGACAGAGAAGACAGAGAAGACAGAGAAGACAGAGAAGACAGAGAAGACAGAGAAGACAGAGAAGACAGAGAAGACAGAGAAGACAGAGAAGACAGAGAAGACAGAGAAGACAGAGAAGACAGAGAAGACAGAGAAGACAGAGAAGACAGAGAAGACAGAGAAGACAGAGAAGACAGAGAAGACAGAGAAGACAGAGAAGACAGAGAAGACAGAGAAGACAGAGAAGACAGAGAAGACAGAGAAGACAGAGAAGAAAGAGAAGACAGAGAAGACAGAGAAGACAGAGAAGACAGAGAAGACAGAGAAGACAGAGAAGACAGAGAAGACAGAGAAGACAGAGAAGACAGAGAAGACAGAGAAGACAGAGAAGACAGAGAAGCCAGAGAAGATAAAGAAGACAGAGAAATTAGAAACCACATAACAGACAGAGAAGACAAAGCAATCAGAGAAGATAACGAAGACGGAACAGGAAGAGAAACAAAGAAGACTGAAAAAACAGTGAAGACAGAGATGACAAAGAAAATAGAAAAAAAAACGAGAAGACAAAGAAGTCAGAAGACAGAGAAGATAAAGTAGATAGAGAGGCCAGAGAATTAAGAAAAGACAGAGAAGCCGGAGAAGAAAGAGAACACAGAAAAAGACTAAGAAGACAGAGAAGACTAAAAAGCCTGAGAGGATGGAGAAGAACATCAATTCAATATTCTTAAGACTCAGCCTTTTTCAAGCACAATTTTCAACATTAAGCGTACCTCAATCGCAAAGTTAAAGAGAATTCATTTTGTCTTAAGAGTCACACACACATTTCACTGTCCCCGTCGAGATTCATAAGACCAACAAATTGAATTCCTCTCGGTAAGAAACGGAGCTAACGAGCCCGAACCCAAAGCTTAGCCCGCCCCCTAAGGTGTCAACAACGGCAACAAGAACGCACAGAAACAACTACAACAACAGCGGAAACCCAATCGGAACTGTCGGTCTGTCGCACCGGTCGGTCTTCAAGAGTAGAAAATTCCACTCGCAAACAATGTTCTGTTGTGTTTTAATTTGTCCAACTGCAGTTGGCACCAGCGGCTGTTCCTCCGGGAAAGATGGAGACGGAGATTTTCTTCTAGATCCAGGATGGATAGTACTGGTCATAGAGTTAGTTACATTTTTACTTTGGTATGAAAATTTAAAATGACAGCTGGTCACTGAAAGTGAAAATTGAAACTTGATTGATGATTGATGATTGATGATTGATGATTGATGATTGATGATTGATGATTGATGATTGATGATTGATGATTGATGATTGATGATTGATGATTGGTGATTGATGATTGATGATTGATGATTGATGATTGATGATTGATGATTGATGATTGATGATTGATGATTGATGATTGATGATTGATGATTGATGATTGATGATTGATGATTGATGATTGATGATTGATGATTGATGATTGATGATTGATGATTGATGATTGATGATAGATGATTGATGATTGATGATTGATGATTGATGATTGATGATTGATGATTGATGATTGATGATTGATGATTGATGATTGATGATTGATGATTGATGATTGATGATTGATGATTGATGATTGATGATTGATGATTGATGATTGATGATTGATGATTGATGATTGATGATTGATGATTGATGATTGATGATTGATGATTGATGATTGATGATTGATGATTGATGATTGATGATTGATGATTGATGATTGATGATTGATGATTGATGATTGATGATTGATGATTGATGATTGATGATTGATGATTGATGATTGATGATTGATGATTGATGATTGATGATTGATGATTGATGATTGATGATTGATGATTGATGATTGATGATTGATGATTGATGATTGATGATTGATGATTGATGATTGATGATTGATGATTGATGATTGATGATTGATGATTGATGATTGATGATTGATGATTGATGATTGATGATTGATGATTGATGATTGATGATTGATGATTGATGATTGATGATTGATGATTGATGATTGATGATTGATGATTTATGATTGATGATTTATGATTGATGATTGATGATTGATGATTGATGATTGATGATTGATGATTGATGATTGATGATTGATGATTGATGATTGATGATTGATGATTGATGATTGATGATTGATGATTGATGATTGATGATTGATGATTGATGATTGATGATTGATGATTGATGATTGATGATTGATGATTGATGATTGATGATTGATGATTGATGATTGATGATTGATGATTGATGATTGATGATTGATGATTGATGATTGATGATTGATGATTGATGATTGATGATTGATGATTGATGATTGATGATTGATGATTGATGATTGATGATTGATGATTGATGATTGATGATTGATGATTGATGATTGATGATTGATGATTGATGATTGATGATTGATGATTGATGATTTATGATTGATGATTGATGATTGATGATTGATGATTGATGATTGATGATTGATGATTGATGATTGATGATTGATGATTGTTGATTGATGATTGATGATTGATGATTGATGATTGATGATTGATGATTGATGATTGATGATTGATGATTGATGATTGATGATTGATGATTGATGATTGATGATTGATGATTGATGATTGATGATTGATGATTTATGATTGATAATTGATGATTGATGATTGATGATTGATGATTGATGATTGATGATTGATGATTGATGATTGATGATTGATGATTGATGATTGATGATTGATGATTTATGATTGATGATTGATGATTGATGATTGATGATTGATGATTGATGATTGATGATTGATGATTGTTGATTGATGTTGATGATTGATGATTGATGATTGATGATTGATGATTGATGATTGATGATTGATGATTGATGATTGATGATTGATGATTGATGATTGATGATTGATGATTGATGATTGATGATTGATGATTTATGATTGATGTTTTATGATTGATGTTGTTGATGTTGATGATTGATGATTGATGATTGATGATTGTTGATTGATGATTGATGATTGATGATTGATGATTGATGATTGATGATTGATGATTGATGATTGATGATTGATGATTGATGATTGTTGATTGATGATTGATGATTGATGATTGATGATTGATGATTGATGATTGATGATTGATGATTGATGATTGTGATTGATGATTGATGATTGATGATTGATGATTTATGATTGTGTTTGTGATTGATGATGATGATTGATGATTGATGATTGATGATTGATGATTGATGATTGATGTTTGATGATTGATGATTGATGATTGATGATTGATGATTGATGATTGATGTTGATGATTGATGATTGATGTTGTTGATTGATGATTGATGATTGATGATTGATGATTGATGATTGTTGATTGATGATTGATGATTGATGATTGATGATTGATGATTGATGATTGTGATTGATGATTGATGATTGATGATTGATGATTGATGATTGATGATTGATGATTGATGATTGATGATTGATGATTGATGATTGATGATTGATGATTGATGATTGATGGTTATTGATTGATGATTTCGAATTCTTGAAACGTTCGTTATAAATGTAACTTTTACTGTAGATGGATTTCGAAAGAAGCCAAAACCGGCGTCACTGAGAGCGACAACGATGAGAACAGCATTCTTATTAGCACCAAGATTTCCGTTTTCTGTCCTCGTCCGGCGGCTGTTGCTCGTCCGAAATTCTAGAAGCAGCACCGGCCGGATCCACCCTAATCCGAATAAAATATTAAATTGCATATGCATACCAATAAATCCATTATGATTTGAATGAATAATTTATCAGGATTCCAATTTCATCACTCGCACAATAAATGAGGCTTTGCCCGATGTGCTTTCTCGTCGAGTCGAGATGTTGCAAAGCTTCCTCAGCCTGCACATTGCTGATTGTCGTCAGGCAGGACAAAGAGAAACGAGTCCACGTCGTCGCGAGGACCGAACGAACGAAGGTGACCTGATTCTCTTCGTCTCGAAGACGAGACGAGGAAGACGTGCTCCTTCGACGTGCGACTCGGGGCCAAACAAAAGCAGCACGTCTCGAGGACTTCCTCCTCCCAGGTCTTTGAATAGTCGCGTTGCCATGCTGCCATCACTAGTGGGAAGAAAATTTCCCAAGGACCCAAGGTAGGACTTCGATTTGATCGGTGGGGGAAAGGAGAGGGGGCACAGAACGACAACGATCCGGCAATGATGGCAAATTGACAAAGTTGTTGTGACGGAGCCCTGTGAATAGGAAGTCCTTGGCACATGCAAATCTAGGAAAATTCACGGATATTGACGAATCTGATTTGAATAATTGCGCAATGGCAGGGGCGTTGGGCATTGAAAAGTCTAACGAATTTTCGGTGAAGTTTGTTTTGCTCGACTTTCAAGGTTGGATTTAGCACTGTATTTTTCAGTCTATAAAAAGAAATGGCAAAAATACGATTCTTCGTAGGCGAGCTGCTGAATGGATGATTTTGATTGTTGATTGATTCTCATGTTCAAAACAATAAATAAAATTAAAAAATTTGGAATAGATAATTGATAATTGATAATAGATAATTGATAATTGATAATTGATAATTGATAATTGATAATTGATAATTGATAATTGATAATTGATAATTGATAATTGATAATTGATAATTGATAATTGATAATTGATAATTGATAATTGATAATTGATAATTGATAATTGATAATTGATAATTGATAATTGATAATTGATAATTGATAATTGATAATTGATAATTGATAATTGATAATTGATAATTGATAATTGATAATTGACAATTGATAATTGATAATTGATAATTGATAATTGATAATTGATAATTGATAATTGATAATTGATAATTGATAATTGATAATTGATAATTGATAATTGATAATTGATAATTGATAATTGATAATTGATAATTGATAATTGATAATTGATAATTGATAATTGATAATTGATAATTGATAATTGATAATTGATAATTGATAATTGATAATTGATAATTGATAATTGATAATTGATAATTGATAATTGATAATTGATAATTGATAATTGATAATTGATAATTGATAATTGATAATTGATAATTGATAATTGATAATTGATAATTGATAATTGATAATTGATAATTGATAATTGATAATTGATAATTGATAATTGATAATTGATAATTGATAATTGATAATTGATAATTGATAATTGATAATTGATAATTGATAATTGATAATTGATAATTGATAATTGATAATTGATAATTGATAATTGATAATTGATAATTGATAATTGATAATTGATAATTGATAATTGATAATTGATAATTGATAATTGATAATTGATAATTGATAATTGATAATTGATAATTGATAATTGATAATTGATAATTGATAATTGATAATTGATAATTGATAATTGATAATTGATAATTGATAATTGATAATTGATAATTGATAATTGATAATTGATAATTGATAATTGATAATTGATAATTGATAATTGATAATTGATAATTGATAATTGATAATTGATAATTGATAATTGATAATTGATTATTGATAATTGATTATTGATAATTGATAATTGATAATTGATAATTGATAATTGATAATTGATAATTGATAATTGATAATTGATAATTGATAATTGATAATTGATAATTGATAATTGATAATTGATAATTGATAATTGATAATTGATAATTGATAATTGATAATTGATAATTGATAATTGATAATTGATAATTGATAATTGATAATTGATAATTGATAATTGATAATTGATAATTGATAATTGATAATTGATAATTGATAATTGATAATTGATAATTGATAATTGATAATTGATAATTGATAATTGATAATTGATAATTGATAATTGATAATTGATAATTGATAATTGATAATTGATAATTGATAATTGATAATTGATAATTGATAATTGATAATTGATAATTGATAATTGATAATTGATAATTGATAATTGATAATTGATAATTGATAATTGATAATTGATAATTGATAATTGATAATTGATAATTGATAATTGATAATTGATAATTGATAATTGATAATTGATAATTGATAATTGATAATTGATAATTGATAATTGATAATTGATTATTGATAATTGATAATTGATAATTGATAATTGATAATTGATAATTGACAATTGATAATTGATAATTGATAATTAATATTTGATAATTGATAATTGATAATTGATAATATAGAAATACAATCGTTCTGTGGTAAATCATAGGCTTAGAGCTCACTCCCGAGAAAGCACCATGCGAAAGCCATCCATCACAGTGTGATAGCTGTAGGGAAACACCGGGATAAAGGGAAAACTTTCTCACCGCTGTTCGGCCTGGCGTTGGTTTGTAACCGCCGTTTTCACACTTCACAGTTACGCGTGATGATGGCGACGATGCGATGATGTGACACGACACGAGGAAAGCGCCTAACCATGTGAGGTGAGAAAACCACACTTGGAAATATGAATGACGATGGTTGATTTCAAATGGGCTGTGGGCTGCAAATCGAATTATTCGCGCTGCGGTGAGCCCTAGGTGGTGGTGGTGGTCACGGTTCGACTGTCACGCGCGCTTTGATGGCGGGGAAAACTATGTGTGGTGAGCTGTTCTGTTCCTACTAAATTGTCAGATGTGATGCACCACACGTCTCGCACATTTGTCCCCGGCTTAAGAAGACTAGCATCACTCCATCTCGTACTTGAACTTTCTGAACTTTCCCTCTGATTGACAATGATCAGCTTTCTGACTCTTGAGGTTCCGGCTTTGAGTTTTATAGCACCATGAAGTCGGAGCACAAAAAAGTAAAAAAAAAGAAAAAAAAATGCTGGACCAGGAAAAAAATGGAAGCAAAGTGACGAAGAAACGTGATTGCATGTCGAACGTGTGTTCAGCTCCTCTCCATCAATGTCCAGCTGGAAGGAGGGATGATAGTCGCAAAGTCTCGTTCGTTCTTGTTTGCGGGGATGGTAGGTGGTCGTTGTCATAGAAGAACACGAGAAATGGACAAAATTGAAGAAATCTTCTCGGAGAAAGCATGCTGGAGTCGAAGAAACGTGGGATTGCTTCACCTTTGGGAAAAGTTGGTCGTTCTTACAGTAGTTAAACGAAAGAAAAATCTTTAGAGTCCAGGGAACCTTGAGAATACCTAAATTCCAGAAAATCTTAAATTCTTAAGAACATAAAGGTTGTAGAGAAAAAAAAATGAAAAAACCGAAAAATTTTAGAATATAAAAAATTGAATAAGAAACTAGAGAATCGAAAGAATGCGCAAAACCCAAAAAATTCTGAGAATGTTCAGAATCATGGAAGGGCAGAGTTACTACAAAATCTGGAGAACCCAGTGATTCAATTCAAAACAAATTAATAAAAAATACAAAAATGTAAAAAAATAAATAAAAGAAAACCAGATAATCCGAGAATGCAGAAAGTTCAGAGCACTAAGTTAGCCTAGACTGCCGTGATTCTGCAAAGTGACGTAAGCGCCATTCAAAATTTCGACATTTTTTGGTATATTATGTATAATATCTGCTGTAAAAATAACGCTGTGATATGACTGCTGAATTAGAATGCAAGATCTAGTCGTAATCTATCATTTATGGAAAGAAACTTAGAGGCTGAGCAAGTGTTTTACGCATAATAATCAAAAAATGGGCCAAAACTATCAATGTCGCTTACGTCACTTTGCAGAATTACGGCAGTAGAGGATTGTTTGGTTAGCCATAGAATCTAAAAAAAAAAAAGAATCCAGAGATTATACAACATTAATGCACATAAAATTAAGATAATCATGAAAATCCATAGTCTCCAGAATCTAGAAAGTGGAAAAAATAAAAAAAAAATGAAAAAATGCAGATAAGGAAAAAGATGAGAAGATAAGAAAACCCGAAGAACCATGAGGATTCTAAAAAACTGGAGAGTGAAGTGAATTAAGTTAGTCCAGAAATTATATAGAATCCCTGAAATTGATTCAGAATTCTGGTCTATTTCCAACTGAGTAGAAGTGATTAACAGTAACTTATGACAAAAATCCATGCAATGCATGCAATGCTGTTACTTTGAATACAGAGTTTCCAAAAAAAAAACTTCCACATATCCGATTTCTGAAGGAACGTGTACACTAATACTGAAACCTGGGAATACATCTGAAGGGAATCCTGCTCAAACAAAAACAATTTAGGAGGAATTCCGCAGAGAACAACTGACGGCAGGCATTCATAGGAAAATATCTTGACAAATTTCTGGAAAACTGCTTAGGAATGGTCTGGAGTAATTTCTGCATAAATTGTTTAGAGACTATTTGGAAAAATGGAGTTGAAAGATTCCCAGAGGGAATGTTTGAATAATTTTAAAGCAATCCTTGGAAGAATTATTGGAGAAATCCCTGGAAGTTCTTACACAAGGACCTTTGGAGAGTTTTCTAGTAGAATTGGTAGAAAAAATGTCTGTATAAATGGAGTAATACCTGAAGGAATCTGTGGAGAAGTTCGAGTAATTATTTCTGAAAGTGTTTCTACCCAATTTATGAATTCCTAAAGGATGAAAAAGATTCTGAAAGGACCTGTGGAAAAATCCTCAGCGTGAGAAAAAATTATAGGAATTGCATCTTTTAAAGAAAAGTTTGGAGAAATTCGTGGAGAAACCTCTCAATTTATTGATGAATTTCTACGAAAACTCCAAGAGAAAATTCTGACAATAATTATGGAAAAATTCTTTTAAGATTTGTTTGAGAAAATACTTAAAAAATGCAAGAAAGAACTTATACATAGGAATTCTTGGAAGAAATATTACAAAAAAAAATACCTGGAGGATCTTTAACAAGAACCTTATGAGAATTTTCTTAAAGAATTTTTTAATAAATGGCCGAATAGAAGCCTGAATAAATGCAGTAATACGCGAAGGAACCTTTGGAGAGGTTCAAGTAATAACTTCTAAAAAAGTTTCTGTTCGAATTTCGAAATTTTTAATCATATCCCTTGAAAATTTCTAAAATAATCTCTGAAAGAATCTTCAGTCCTTTGTGAAAAAATCTCTTATAATTGCATCTCTTGTAAAACCGTTTGGAGGAATTCCTGGAGAAACGTCTAAATTTCTTGAGGATTTTTTTTTATTTTTTTTTTGAGAAATCCCTGAGAAAAACTCCTGAAGAAAATTCTGAAAATAATTCTGAAGAAATTCATTTTCAGGTATATAACTTTATAGCAAACCTTGAAAGAATTTTCTTCAAGAATCCTATAAAGAATCTAATGAGGAATTTCTGTTGAAATTTCTGAGGATTGAAGAATCTTTTGTGAAATTTATTGTGAATGTCCTGAAGAAATCATAAGGAAAATGCCAGGAGCAAATCCTGAAAAAAGTCTTTTGAGGAATCCTTGTTAAAATCATGCTAGGAAATCCTGCAATTTTTTTTCCGGTAAAATGGTAGAAGCATTTCAAGAAATTCTGAAAAAAAACTCCTCAGAAGAATTTCTGGCGTTGCCTCGGGAAGTAATCGTGGAGATTTTTTTTAAGAATTTTATGAAGAATTCTGGCGAAGCTCTTAAACGGGATTGCAGCAAAATGTCAGCAAAAATGCATGATGGGGAATAATTCTTAATAAGGCGCAATAGTGAAGTCATTTTCCTGGTGGCGTATCAATTTGAAGGTGCTGAAGTTTGGAAAACATAAGTTACCTGTTCTGATTTTTCCATGACAGCACTACAATCCTTATAAATCCTTAAAAAAATAGAATATTCTTAAATCTTAAAATTCTTAAAAAATAAAAAAAGAACAAAAAAAAATAAATAAATAAAGGAAGAGATCGGTAATCTAAAAAATCTAAGTTCCAGTAAATCCGGAGAAGCTAGACAGCCCAGAGATTCTGGAAAAGGAATGCACAAACAAGAAATAATTATTCTTAAAACACAAAAAAATAGTAAATGAATGAAAAAATCTGAAAAATAAAAAAAAATTAAACGAAAAATAAATGAAAAGACTATGCAATTTAAATAATTCCTGTCATTTTAGAGAATCTAGATAATCTAGAGACTCTAGAAAATGAGTACAAAAAATATCCCCAAAAATTCAGAGAATGAAAAAAATAGAAAAGGAGAATTTGAAGTGTTCAGTTGATCAGGGAAATCTGTAAATTCCAGAAAAACCTGAGAATCTATTCATTATTCAAAGCTTTTTCCATCTGAGAAAAAAAAAATAAAAAAAAACAGAATCTTCCCAAAAATTCAATCACAAATCCAAAGAAACGAGATGAAGAAACTCTGAAAACAGTATTTTCATAAAATAAAAAAAAATCATAAAAATGCTTAAAAAATAATGCACGAATTTAGAGAATGCAAAGCTACGAAGAATCTAGAACCCAAACAATCTAAAGGCAGTAAAATTTTTCGTTGCCTCAGGAAGTAATCGGTGAGAATTTTCTAAGAATTTTATGAAGAATTCTGGTGAAACTCTCAAACGAAATTCCAGAAAAATGTCAGCAAAAATCATGAAGTAATAATGCATGAAGGGGGTTTTCTGGAACAATTCTTATTTAAGCGCAATAGTGAAGTCATTTTTCTGGTGGCGTATCGTTTTGGGAGGCCTGAAGTTTGTAGAACATAAGTTACCTGTTCTGATTTTCCCATGAGAGCACATCATCCCTTTTGAATTCTTAAAAATAAATAAAAAAAATCCTTTAAGATTTAGGATTGTAAAAAATAAGAAAAAATAAGAAAAGAACGAAAGAATAAATAAGTGAAGACACCGGCAATCTTAGGAATATAGTTCCAGTAAATCTAGAAAATCTAGATAGCCCAGAGATTCTTGAAAAAGAATGCGCAAACAAGAAATAATTATCCTTAAAGCACACAAAATGATTAATAAATGAAAAAATCTGGAAAATAAAAAAAAATCGAAAAGTTATTGAAAAGACTAGGCAATTTTAAGAATTCCTGTGAATCTAGAGAATCTAGATAACCTAGAGACTATGAAAAATGAAAATATCCTTAAAAATTCCGAGAATAAAAAATGAGAAAGAAGGGGAATTCGGAGGGTCCAATGAATCAGGGAAATCTGTAAATTCCAGAAAAATATTCTGAGAATTGATTCAGAAATAATAACTATTTCCAACTGAGTAGAAAAACTTAAAAAAACAGAATTTTCACAAATATTCCATCCAAAATCCAAAGAAACGAGATGAAGAAACTTTGAAAACAGTATTTTCCTGAATTATGAAAAAAAAAACATGAATTTAGAGAATGCAAGTATACGGAGAATCTAGTTAATATCGAGAACCCAGATAACTAAAAACTATTTTTAATCTTTATACATACATATTCTTAAATAAAAAAACTCCGACCAAACACAGACCAGACAATCTAGAGAGTATAGGTATCCAGTGGATTAGGAGAATGGTAAGAATTCAGAGATTTCAGGGAACGAATACAAAAAAGATAATCTGAGAATCCAGAGAATTTATTAGCTGTCGAAAAATGAGAGATTTTAGAGGCAAACATTAAAAAAAAAATCCTAAAAATGCAGTGAGTGAAAAAATGAGAAAGATACCAGTAGATCCAGAGAATCTTGGAAAGCCAGAATTTGGATAGTACAGTAAATGCAGAAAATCCTGAGAATCGATTCAAAACTCAGAACTTTTTTCAACTGAGTAGAAAAACTTAAAAAAAAGATTTTCCTCAAACAATCCATTGAATTCAAAGAAACATGATGTAGCTACTCTGAATAAGGAGTTTTCGAAAAATTTAAATACATCTATGGATTATAGAAAATAAAAAAATATGAACGAATTTAGATAATGCAAAGCTACGGAGAATCTAGTTAATACAGAGAATCCAAACAATCTAAACACTTTAAATTTTGAAAATCTTTAAATTAAAAACAAACACCGTGGTGTGATGGTTAGATTACTTGACCTATCACGCCGAAGATCTGGGATCGAAACCCACTCCTGACAAACTCGCAAAATGTGAGTTCTTCCTTCGAAAGGGAAGTAAAGCGTGGGTCCCGAGATGAACTAGCCTAGGGCTAAAAATCTCGTTAATTCAGATAAAAAGAAACTGTCCAGACACAGAACAATCAATCTAGAGAATGTAAGTATTCAGTAAATTTAGAGATTCTAGAGAATCCAGTGATTCTAGAGAATGAAAGCAAAATAGATAATCCGGAAATGCCAGAGATTTTAATAAATACCGAGATGAGAGATTCCAGAAGAAATGAAAAAAATAAAAATACGAAGAATGAAAAAAATCAAGGAAGAACCAGTAAATCCAGAGAATCTTGGCAAGTCAGAATCAAGGATATCTGAAAAATTCTAGAAAATCCTGGGAATCGATTCAGAATTCAGAACTGTTTGCAACTGAGTAAAAACACTTCCAAAGAACTAGATTTTTCTAAAAAAAAATCTAATCCAATGAAACCTGAAGTAGCTACTTCTTCTTCTTTGTGGCTCGACGTTCTCATTGGAACTTGGAATTAGTATTCCTTGAGCTATTCCACAGTTATTAATTGAAGGGCTTTCTTTGCCTGTCATTGGATGAGTTTGTGTATTGTGTGGCAAGGACAATGATACACTATGCCGAGGGATTCGAGAAAATTTTCTCGACTGGGACGGGAATCGAACCTGCCATCTCCGGATTGGCAATCCATAGCCTTAACCACTGCGCTAACTGGAGACCCCAGTGAACCAGTTGCTCTGAATATAGATTTTCTGAAAAAATGGAAAATATTTAAGGATTGTACGGAATAAAAAAATGAACGAAGTTAGATAAGTTCTATAGGAAAAAAAAGAAAAATACAAAGAAAATAAAAATCGAGAAAGAAACTAGAGAATCGAGAGAATGCTCAAAATTCAGCAAATTCTGAGAATATACAGTATCCTGATATGTCAGGGTATGTACAGAGCCCAGTGATTCAATTCCAGGAAAAAAAAATCAGAAATTCTAAAAATAAATAAATCCAGTAAAAAATAATAAACGAATTCGGATAAATTCTATAGGAAAAAACAAAAAAAAACTAGAGAATCGAGAGAATGCTCAAAACTTAGCAAATTCTGAGAATATACAGAATCCTGATGAGTCAGGGTATGTATAGAATCTGAAGAGCCCAGTGATTCGATTCCAGAAAAAAAAACAGAAATTCTAAAAAAAAAATCCAGAAAGAAAATAAATAATAAACGAATTCGGATAAATTCTATAGGAAAAAATAAAAAAAAATCAGAAATTCTAAAAATAAATAAAAAATAAATAAATCCAGAAAAAAAATAAACGAATTCGGATAAATTGTATAGGAAAAAATGAAAAAAAATCGAAAAATGAAAATTAAGAAAGAAACCAGATCATCGAGAGAAAACTCAAAACTCAGAAAATTCTGAGAATATACTGAATTCTGATGAGTCAGAGTATGTGCAGAATCTGAAGAGCCCACTGAGTTCTATTCAGTATTAATCTCTGGATTTTTTTTTATTTATTTATTTTTACAATTTCTGATTTTTTTTTCTGGAATTGAATAAAAAATCAGAAATTGTAAAAATAAATAAATAAAAAAAAATCCAGAGATTAATACTGAATAGAACTCAGTTAACCTACAGAACTGTCTGGATAGCCCGAAAATCTCAATTATTTTGGGAATCCAGAGATTCTAGAGAATAAATGCAAATAAAATCCATAGAACCTCAGAATTTAGAAAGTAGAGAAAATAAAAACAAATTTAAAAAAAAATAAGGTAAAGAGTATGGATAAACCAAAGGATATAGAAAATCTGAAGAACCTTGAGAATGCTGAAAAGCCACAAAATCTGTGGAATCTGGAAAATACAGTGAATCCAAAAAGTCCATAAGTATCATACAATCCTTGAAATAGATTCAGAATTCAGAACTTTTTATATCTGTGTAGAAGTGACAAAATGTAACTTTATTACGTGTTCAAGGTGTTCTTATAAAAACCATCTAGTTCAGTGAAACCTGATGTAGTTACTCAGAAAACAAAGTTCAAAGAAAATTGTTTTAAAGTTTTAAGGAATATTATAGTGAACAAAAAATACTGAACTAATCCTGAGAGTATTAGGGTGCAGAGAATCCAGTTAATCGAAAGAATCTAGACAATCCAAATACTGGTTAAATATAAATATCCTAAATTTGGAATATCTGACGCATCAAAAAATTAACAAAAAAAAAAAAAGAAATAAACAAAGAGACTGGACAATTAAAAGAATCTATGTTCCAGGTAATTATTAGAATCTAGAAAATTTAGGGATTCGAGAAAATGAATGCGAAAAAATGAAATGAAAATTCCAAAATACAGCGAATAAAAAAAGAAAGAAACCAATAAATCCAGAGAATCTAGGAAAGTCACTGAATCTGCTGCATATGGAGTGTTCAGTGAGTTAAGGAAATCTGGGAATTTCAGAGAATCCTGAGAATCGATTCATAATGCAGAACTTTTTCCAACTGAATAAAAGAATTCTCAAAAAATTCCCCAAAAAATCCATCAAATCCAAAGAAACCAGATGTAGTTACTCTTAATTTACAGAAAATTAAAAAAATCAAGGAACATGAAGAATAAAAAAATGAACGAATTTAGAGCATGCAAAGATACTGAGCATCCAGGTAATATAGAGAGCTCAAACAATCCAAAACTTAAAATTTGAAAAAAATATTTATATTTTTCAACTTTTGAAAAAAAAATATTTATATTTTTCAACTTTAAAAAAAATATATTTTTTAACTTTTGAAAAACAAAACAAAAACCCACCGGACACAGACCAGAAAATCTAGACAATTTTAGTATCCAGTAAATCCAGAGATTCTAGAGAAATAATCCAAAAATAGATAATTTGGGAAAATGGGAGATTGTAGAGGAAATAAAATAAAAAAATCCTGAAAGTACATAGGGTAAAAAAATAAAAAAAAAAAAACAGTTAATTCAGAGAATCTTAGAAAGTCAGAATTTTGAGAATCCAGTGCATCCAGAAAATCTAGAAATTCCGGAAAATCCTGAGAATCGATTCAAAATTCAGAACTATTCTCAACTGAGCAGCAACTGGCAAAAGGTAACTTTATCATGTTTCCAAAAAAATAGCCCACTTCTAAGAAAACGAATATGGAGTCTTCGATCCGGCCAGCCGGCCGATAACGAACCAGCTCCCAGAGAAAAGCTCCTCCTGACAGACAAGCTATGAGTAATGGCGGTCTGTCTAGAGGTGGTCAAAGACGAAAATCCAGAGCGTCAAATAATTGGTACTACCCCCGTCGTGTCGTTCCGCAAGATGTGATTTATGGCGTTCGTCTGAACCGAGAACCGAGACGAAGCAGACAATCATCATTCGGAATCTTTGAATTTCGTTTGTTCGCAACAATTCATAACCACCGGGACAAACAATCGTGGTCTGTTCATTTGGCACACACAGAAACACCAAAACGAACGCTGTTTGTTAATCATCAATCTGAGAAGGTCGGTTTCCGAAGAAGAGTGTCACGCACGTCACATCAACAGTGAAAAAGGTCAACATGTCACCGTGACAAATTTGTGAAACGTAAACACACTTCAAGCCTAGGCAACCACCGCACCGGGAGGAGCTGGCAGCCGTTATCGCGTCAGCTGATTTTAACAGCTCGAGTGCAGTGAGGTGGTCTTCTACTGTTGTTTGCTGGGGAGACGATCTGACTGACCTATTCGGTATGTAAAGCGTGTAGCAGCCATTCAGGCTAAATTGCGCCTCCATGTTGAGGGGAGTCGATTATTAGGAAGCCTCGGTAGAGTAGGATATTGCTTCGGTTTCAAGTGGGATCAGGATCTATACAGAGAACTTCGACCGAAGAATAGACTGGTTGAAAACCAAAAATGAGAATTCTAAAATATCCCGAACCCTGAAAATTCGGGGATTTTAGAGAATCCGGAGAGATTCTGGAGAATCCGGAGAGGTTCTAGAGAATCCGAAGAGATTCTAGAGAATCCGGACGAGATTCTGGAGAATCCGGATGAGATTCTGGAGAATCCGGACGAGATTCTGGAGAATCCGGATGAGATTCTGGAGAATCCGGACGAGATTCTGGAGAATCCGGACGAGATTCTGGAGAACCCGGACGCGATTCTGGAGAATCCGGACGAGATTCTGGAGAATCCGGACGAGATTCTGGAGAATCCGGACGAGATTCTGGAGAATCCGGACGAGATTCTGGAGAATCCGGACGAGATTCTGGAGAATCTGGACGAGATTCTGGAGAATCCGGACGAGATTCTGGAGAATCCGGACGAGATTCTGGAGAATCCGGACGAGATTCTGGCAAATCCGGAGAGAATGATGAGATTGGATGAGAATTCACAGGATACTGGATGAGAATCCACAGGATTCTGGATGAGAATCCACAGGATTCTGGATGAGAATCCACAGGATTCTGGATGAGAATCCACAGGATTCTGGATGAGAATCCACAGGATTCTGGATGAGAATCCACAGGATTCTGGATGAGAATCCACAGGATTCTGGATGAGAATCCACAGGATTCTGGATGAGAATCCACAGGATTCTGGATGAGAATCCACAGGATTCTGGATTAGAATCCACAGGATTCTGGATGAGAATCCACAGGATTCTGGATGAGAATCCACAGGATTCTGGATGAGAATCCACAGGATTCTGGATGAGAATCCACAGGATTCTGGATGAGAATCCACAGGATTCTGGATGAGAATCCACAGGATTCTGGATGAGAATCCACGGATTCTGGATGAGAATCCACGGATTCTGGATGAGAATCCACGGATTCTGGATTAGAATCCACGGATTCTGGATGAGAATCCACGGATTCTGGATGAGAATCCACGGATTCGGGATGAGAATCCACGGATTCGGGATGAGAATCCATGGATTCGGGATGAGAATGCACGGATTCGGGATGAGAATCCACGGATTCGGGATGAGAATCCACGGATTCAGGATGAGAATCCACGGATTCGGGATGAGAATTCACGGATTCGGGATGAGAATCCACGGATTCAGGATGAGAATCCACGGATTCGGGATGAGAATTCACGGATTCGGGATGAGAATCCACGGATTCGGGATCCACGAATTCGGGATGAGAATCCACGGATTCGGGATGAGAATCCACGGATTCGGGATGAGAATCCACGGATTCGGGATGAGAATCCACGGATTCGGGATGAGAATGCACGGATTCGGGATGAGAATCCACGGATTCGGGATGAGAAGTCACGGATTCAGGATGAGAATCCACGGATTCGGGATGAGAATGCACGGATTCGGGATGAGAATCCACGGATTCGGGATGAGAAGTCACGGATTCGGGATGAGAATCCACGGATTCGGGATCCACGGATTCGGGATGAGAATCCACGGATTCGGGATGAGAATCCACGGATTCGGGATGAGAATCCACGGATTCGGGATGAGAATCCACGGATTCGGGATGAGAATGCACGGATTCGGGATGAGAATCCACGGATTCGGGATGAGAAGTCACGGATTCAGGATGAGAATCCACGGATTCGGGATGAGAATGCACGGATTCGGGATGAGAATCCACGGATTCGGGATGAGAAGTCACGGATTCAGGATGAGAATCCACGGATTCGGGATGAGAATCCACGGATTCAGGATGAGAATCCACGGATTCGGGATCCACGGATTCGGGATGAGAATCCACGGATTCGGGATGAGAATCCACGGATTCGGGATGAGAATCCACGGATTCGGGATGAGAAGTCACGGATCAGGATGAGAATCCACGGATTCGGGATGAGAATCCACGGATTCAGGATGAGAATCCACGGATTCGGGATGAGAATTCACGGATTCGGGATGAGAATCCACGGATTCGGGATCCACGGATTCGGGATGAGAATCCACGGATTCGGGATGAGAATCCACGGATTCGGGATGAGAATCCACGGATTCGGGATGAGAATCCACGGATTCGGGATGAGAATCCACGGATTCGGGTTGAGAATCCACGGATTCTAGATGAGAATCCTAAATTTCCTCTCATTGTCATCAACGTAGAACCAGCCTAGCCATGTACCCAAACAATATGCAACCGTGAGCTTCACGTGTCTCCCCAACGACGGATGACCATTTCTCATCAACCATTGCTAGACAGCACCCTGGACGACAATGTTCAACTGACTGCTAGCTGCTTCTAGATATCGTTTGCCCTACTTCTGGCACCCAACCTACTGGATGGTATCGTTAGCAAAGTGTCTGTCTGTATGTGCGTATGTATGTATGGCCGTGCAATTCCATGCCTTCCCGGTGGTGCTCCTACTATGTATCACTGGCACTGTCGCCAGGAAACGTAAACAGTCTGTCACGTAAAACAACGTTGATGCCTCTGACTCGGGACTCGGGGGTTATTCTCCGGCATAGTCTCCGGTTAGGGATGAACCACCGCCGCTCGCCGCCCGCCGACGACGCTTTCCAAATCGACTGATGCTCTTTTACCAGGCCGTCAGGATAAGCTGCGAACGAACGAACGTTACCTAGATCTGGTGATGGTATCATCCATCCATCAGATGGAAGGCAGTCTGGTTCAGTCGTCGGTTTTCGTTAACATCCAGCTTCCCAGCGTTGAGCGCTGCGTACCTTCCTACCTACGTGCGTGTGTGTGTGTGACTGTGCGTGTGAGCGGACGACTACGGCGTCGCCTTGATTTCATTAGCATATTAAATTGATATTTATTTGCTTCTAATTGACTTTCAATCCAATTAGTTTGACGAAGATGAAGACGGTAGCACAGGTGGACTCGATGATGATGATGACTTCTTGTCTCTGCTGCTCGCTTCGCTGGATTTGTGGTGCGGTGTGGCATGGGTATGATTGGGCAAGGGTGTGACCCGGAATCAGAGCCGAGCGGTGCTGCTGGGATTCGGTAAATGAAGTTACAAGATACTGCGGGAAGCTCGTTCTTTGATGAAAAGGGTGAATGGAAAACGAGTACTGGGCACAAAGGAGTTATGTTTGAGAAGAGATTGTTGTTTCATGGTAATGTCTATTGATGTAACAAATTTTGAATTGTGCTTCGAATGGCCTGAGGTGTTTTGAGGGACTGGAATTTATACAATGTTGATTGACTTTTCTTTATTAGTGGCGATAGGATGTGTTAGGAATATTTGAATACCATGTTAACCAATTACCACTGCTTGATTGCATTGCCTGATGAATAGCTAATAGACGGACCAATTCACATATTTCAGAAAAAGGGAAGATGAATGCCAAGAGTAGTAACAGTAACGAAAGTTCCTTTTGTTAACCTATCCAGATTCAATATTGAACAAGTATTCCAATAGTATGCATCACACTGTTACCGGAAACTTTCCTTTAAAACACAAAGAAAAAGAAAAGGAAGCTCAAAAGGATTAATAAAAATCATATATTTTTTTAATAATATCAGTCTTTATCAATCAAATAACGATACTACCAGCAATCATGTCTATACATTCTTCGCTCAAAAGGGGATATGACCATATCCCTTTCATCATTCGAAAGTGAAAGTAAATTGATGCTTTGATGATTAATATAATCTGACAGTTAGAATTGGTTCTTGTTGTATCATCTATTGGTAATGCCAGGTGAAGGTTTTGATATCTTTCATATATTTATTATTCATTTATTATCGTGAAATTAATTCTGTGACTTATGATTCAAGAAATGTGTGTGTACCGATGTCAACTGTACTCAATTTATATTTGTTTTCTTCTCGTTTCAGGTACGTTTAAAGCTGATAGTTCTGCCGAAAACTGAGTGAGACTTTTGATGAAATAAATATGTACTTTTTCAAATCACTTCTAATCTGGATCAACTGATTTCATTTTTAATCGAATTATCTCTATATATATAAAAATGCAGTGGCATACGTGGGACCTCGCATAACTTGCGAACGGAAGGTCTGATATTGGTCGTATTAGTTTTGTTCTGTTAGTTTTCACCCAAGGAAGGTTTATGAGGCAAAAAACATGGAAAAATTGAAAGTTTTTGAAAATTGATCTTCCATACATTTTGACCGGGGACTTGGTCTTGGCTAGAAACTTGAAGCGTCAAAAAACACAGTAGGCAAGACAAAGTTTGCCGGGTAGCGCTAGTTTTTTATTAACACTGCTTATACCAACAGGGTTTTTGTAACGTAAAGTACCGACAGGCAAAAAAACGTGGAACTAATTTTTTTGCACATCCATATCTCAGCAGTTAGTGAACCAAATTTCAATCTTTTTGCGTTAACGGAATCCTACACTATCCTAGAGAGGTGTAGTGAAAGCCGATTGGAATTTCATGCAGCTTCCGGTGAGAACCAGGCGAAAACATTAGTTCCACATTTTTAACTTCTTCCGGTTCCGTTTTGTTCCCGGATTGGTTGTGAGTACCATGTCTTTGTAGCGAGTTCTTTCGGAACCTCGACAAGATAGCACCATTCTGTCTTCGGCAAAGTTGTTCAGAACAACAACTACTTCCTGGTGATGGGTTTCATAGTTCCGAATTTCCCCACCACGTGGCGCTAGCGTACATAGTGACTTCCGGTATGACTTTGGTGGGATATAGCACGAGATTGAAGCCAGATAGGAAGATGCGATCTTCGGCAAAGTTGTTCAGGACTACGAGTACTTCCGGGTCATGAAGAGCATAGTTCAAAATTTCACCACCACGTGGCGCTAGTGTACATAGTGACTTCCGGTACGACTTTGGTGGGATATAGCACGAGATTGAAGCCAGATAGGAAGATGCGATCTTCGGCAAAGTTGTTCAGGACTACGAGTACTTCCATTTCATGAAGTGCATAGTTTGGAATTTCACCACCACGTGGCGCTAGTGTACATATTGACTTTCGGTATGACTTTGGAGGGATATAGCACGAAATTGAAGCCAGATAGGAAGATGCGATCTTCGGCAAAGTTGTTCAGTGCTACGAGTACTTCCAGGTCATGAAGAGCATAGTTCAAAATTTCACCACCACGTGGCGCTAGTGTACATATTGACTTTCGGTATGACTTTGGAGGGATATAGCACGAAATTGAAGCCAGATAGGAAGATGCGATCTTCGGCAAAGTTGTTCAGGACTACGAGTACTTCCAGATCATGAAGTGCAAAGTTTGGAATTTCACCACCACGTGGCTCTAATATACGTAGCTACTTACGGTGTGACTTTGGAAGGATCTAGCACGAGATTGAAGCCAGATAGGAAGATGCGATCTTCGGCAAACTTGTTCAGGACTACGAGTACTTCCATTTCATGAAGTGCATAGTTTGGAATTTCACCACCACGTGGCGCTAGTATACGTAGCTACTTACGGTATGACTTTGGAGGGGTATAGCACGAGATTGATGCCAGATAGGAAGATGCGATCTTCGGCAAAGTTGTTCAGGACTACGAGTACTTCTAGGTCATGAAGAGCATAGTTCAAAATTTCACCACCACGTGGCGCTAGTGTACATAGTGGCTTCCGGTACGACTTTGGAGGGATATAGCACGAGATTGAATCCAGATAGAAAGATGCGATCTTCGGCAAAGTTGTTCAGTGCTACGAGTACTTCCAGGTCATGAAGAGCATAGTTCAAAATTTCACCACCACGTGGCGCTAGTGTACATAGTGACTTTCAGTATGACTTTGGAGGGATGTAGCACGAGATTGTAGCCAGATAGGAAGATGCGATCTTCGGCAAAGTTGTTCAGTACTACGAGTACTTCCAGGTCATGAAGAGCATAATACAAAATTTCACCACCACGTGGCGCTAGCGCTAGTGCGATATATCACAAGATTGAAGCCAGATAGGAAGGTACAATCTTCGACAAAGTTGTCCAGGATTACGATTACTTCTAGGTCATGAAGAACGTAGTTCAAAATTTCACCACCACGTGGCTCTAGTGTACATAGTGACTTCCGGTACGCCCTTGGTGGGATATACCACGAGATTGAAGCCAGATAGGAAGATGCGATCTTCGGCAAAGTTGTTAAGGACTACGAGTACTTCCAGGTCATGATCAGCATAGTTCAGAATTTCACTACCACGTGGCGCTAGTGTACATAGTTACTTCCGGTACGACTTTGGTGAGATATATCACAAGATTTAAGCCAGATAGGAAGGTACCATCTTCGACAAAGTTGTTAAGGACTAATACTTCCGAATTTCACCATCACGTGCCACTAGTGTACGTAGCTAGTTCCGGTATGAATTTGGTGGGATATAGCACGAGATTGAAGCCAGATAGAAAAATGCGATCTTCAGCAAAGTTGTTCAGAACTACGAGTACTTCCAGGTCATGAAGAGCATAGTTTAGAATTTCACCACAACGTGGCGCTAGTGTACATAATTACTTCCGATACGACTTTGGTGAGATATAGCACGAGATTGAAGCCAGACAGAAAGGTGCGATGTTCAGCAAAGTTGTTCAGAACTGTGATCTAGATAATGAAGAGCATATTTCCGACTAACACCACCACGTGGCGCTATATCATTAGAATGATATCAGATAGGAAGGTGTGATCTACGGAAATGTTATTCATGACTACGAGTGCTTCGAGGTCATGAAGAACTTAGTTCCGAATTCCACCACCACGTGATGCTGGTGTACATAGTGACTTCCGATACGTCTTTAGTGAGATGTATCACAAGATTGAAGCCAGATAGAAAGGTATGAGTCTAGCTCCCACGTTCAAGGATCAATGATCAAGGATCATTTCAGGACCACTAGGAGAGTATTCCCTAAGAATATCTACAGAAATACTTTCCGCGAATGCCAATGGCGTTTTTCTAAGAGATTCAGTTCTAGTAGAATTATGGTTTTAGTATAATTATTGCAAAAGCTTTGATCTCATGGCAGATTTTTGTTTTCGTGAAAAATGTAAACTTCAGAAAGATATTCTTATATTGATGATTCACACAAGTTTTAGCAAAGATATTCAAATAAATTTCTGGCTCCAACTTCATATTTATTATCCAGAATAATATTTCAAACCCATGACCATCGGCAAATAAAGGGGGACATGCGATCAACTGCGCCACGGACTCGGGCACATTCCGAAAGCATCACTAAAAAACTTTCCTATATTCGTGAGTATCATAATGAATCTCTGAAAGAATCTCTAAAATTTATCGTAAATGAATCGCCGAAAGAAGCTCCGGAGTGATTTGAAATGAAATCGCTGAAGTTTTCGGAGGAATTTCTGAAGAAATCCGTGGGGAAAGAAAGCGTTAGAAGATGGGTTCATGAAGGAAAATACAAACGGGCATCTAGAGGAACTCCAGAATCCCTGTTAAAAATTCCCTGTAGAAAATATAAAGGTATGCTTGGGTGAATTTTTGAAGATATCACTGGAAAATCTCCTGAATTCCTGGAAAGATTTGCAAAACAATACTCAAGGATCCCAAATGGATCACCCTGAGGATTTCCCGAAAGAAATCTTGGAAATAATCCAGAAAGGACCGCTGAAGGAATTTCCAAAAAATCACTAGAGGAATCCCGATAGAATCCCTGGAAGAATTTGGCAAAGAAATCGCAGGAGCAGTGTTGGTAAACTCACACTCAAAGCTTGCTCATGAACCGCTCCTGCGTGAGCAAACTCGCACGCGATTCTGAATCGTTTTCTCACGCGCGAGAATTTCATGCAAAATCTCGCTCTCACGAGTCAAGCGTCGAAATCTCGTTTGCTTGTAAAACAAATTCAAATCAATTTTAACGGCATTCAATGTTGTTGTACGCTAGATTTGCTTTTGTTCTATCATACAATCGTAAAAACTTTGATGTAAATATCAAGAACACCAAGAAATAAAGCAATGAGTGAAATCATGAGTTAACTCATGCATGATTTTTTCGGCGGTGAATTTGGCGAGTCAAGAAGCGCACGTGAAACAAGTCAACCATGAGATTTGAGAATTTGAGTTTTTACCAACACTGCGCAGGAGAATAGATATTCGAAGGAATCTTGGGAGGCATTTCCGAAGCAATCTCTAAAAAATCCCAAAGAATTCTTGGAGAAATTTTGAAGAATTTTTCGAATACCTGAAAAAATCTTTGAATGAATTATTCAACTATTTCTTGAAGAATTCCTGAATGAATATTTCAAAAAATTCCAGAAGCAATTCCTTTACTGGAAGAAATTCAGCTGGAATCTCTGGAGGGATACCTGAAGGGTGTCCGTGAGGAATTTTAGTAATAATGACTGCATAAATTCCTTTGGGAATTCCACGAATGAATATTCACAGGAATCCTTGGAGGAGGAATTTCTTGAACAATATTTTGAGGAATTCCTGGAGGAATGCTTTGAAAAATATCCGGAGGAATTCCTGGAGACATAATGAATAGGTGAGTTTATTCCAGAAAAATCACCGGAGAAATGCTTGAATAAAATTATAAATAAATTCCAGTAGAAATCTGTGGAACAAAAATCCCTAATAAAATTCTCGAATACATCATTGAAAAAAATCCCAGGACTAATCCTGAGGAAATTCCTTGTCGGAATTTCCTTGAGGAATTCCCATACAAATAGCTAGATAAATTGTCAGAACATTCCTTAGAGTGAGTCAAAGAAGTCCCAATCTGGCCTAAATTTCTCTTACATAGCTCTTAAAAATCGTTTTTTTTGTATACTATCAAAACGTGGTGGTGAAATTTCAAACCCGGTAGTGCTGGTAGCCCTGAACAATTTTGCCTTCCTATCAGACTTGAAGATCGTGCAAAACCTCATCAAATTCGTATCGGAGATTAGTATGTACACTAGCGCCAGGGATGGGAACACTCACTTGCAAAGAGTTACACTCATTTGCAATTTTCTCAGCTCAGAAGCGTGCAATCAAAAAACGATGCATGGACGACTGTTACCTTGTGGTTTTGTCTAAAAGTTTGCCGAATAGAGCAAGGGTCGCACACGCATATCAAAGCTGTGACAGAGCTGTGAAAGCTACTCTCCACGAGGTGAGTGTAATTTACATTCACCTAGTGGAGAGTTGCCTTCGTAGCTCCCTCACGACTTAAGTATGCGTGTACGGCCCCCACTCTATTCGGCAAACTTTTAGACAAAACCACAAGGCAAAAGTCGTCCATACATCGATTTTTGATTGCACGCTTCCGAGTTGAGAAAATAACAAGTGAGTGTAACTCTTTGCAAGTGAGTGTCCCCATCCTTGACTAGCGCCACGTGGTGGTGACGTTCGGAACTGGAAATACTTGTTGTCCTGAACAACTTTGCCGCAGATCGTACTTTCCTGTCGGGTTTCAATCTCGTGGTATATCCCACCAAAGTCGTACCGGAAGTAACTATGTACACTAGCGTCCGTGGTGGTGGAATTTGAAACTATGCTCTTCGTGACCTGGAAGTACTCGTAGTCCTGAACAACTTTGCCGAAGATCGCATCTTCCTATCTGACTTCAATCTCGTGCTATATCCCTCCAAAGTCATACCGGAAGTAACTATGTACACTAGCGCCACGTAGTGGTGAAATTTTAAACTATGCACTTCATGAACTGGAAGTACTCGTAGTCCTGAACAACTTTGCCGAAGATCGCATCTTCCTATCTGGCTTCAATCTCGTGCTATATCCCACCAAAGTCGTACCGGAAGTCACTATGTACACTAGCGCCACGTGGTGGTGAAATTTTAATCTATGCTCTTCATGACCTGGAAGTACTCGTAGCACAGAACAACTTTGCCGAAGATTGCATCTTCCTATCTGGCTTCAATCTCGTGCTATATCCCTCCAAAGTCGTACCGGAAGTCACTATGTACACTAGCGCCACGTAGTGGTGAAATTTTAAACTATGCTCTTCATGACCTAGAAGTACTCGTAGCACTGAACAACTTTGCTGAAGATCGCATCTTCCTATCTGGCTTCAATCTCGTGCTATATCCCACCAAAGTCGTACCGGAAGTCACTATGTACACTAGCGCCACGTGGTGGTGAAATTTTGAACTATGCTCTTCATGACCCGGAAGTACTCGTAGTCCTGAACAACTTTGCCGATGATCGCATCTTCCTATCTGGCTTCAATCTCGTGCTATATCCCTCCAAAGTCAAACCGGAAGTCAATATGTACACTAGCGCCACGTGGTGGTGAAATTTTGAACTATGCTCTTCATGAACTGGAAGTACTCGTAGTACTGAACAACTTTGCCGAAGATCGCATCTTCCTCTCTGGCTTTAATCTCGTGCTATATCCCACCAAAGTCGTACCGGAAGTCACTATGTACACTAGCGCCACGTGGTGGTGAAATTTTGAACTATGCTCTTCATGACCCGGAAGTACTCGTAGTCCTGAACAACTTTGCCGATGATCGCATCTTCCTATCTGGCTTCAATCTCGTGCTATATCCCACCAAAGTCGTACCGGAAGTCACTATGTACACTAGCGGCACGTGGTGGAAGTACTCGTAGCACAGAACAACTTTGCCGAAGATCGCATCTTCCTATCTGGCTTCAATCTCGTGCTATATCCCTCCAAAGTCGTACCGGAAGTCACTATGTTCACTAGCGCCACGTAGTGGTGAAATTTTAAACTATGCTCTTCATGACCTAGAAGTACTCGTAGCACTGAACAACTTTGCTGAAGATCGCATCTTCCTATCTGGCTTCAATCTCGTGCTATATCCCTCCAAAGTCATACCGGAAGTCAATATGTACACTAGCGCCACGTGGTGGTGAAATTTTGAACTATGCTCTTCATGAACTGGAAGTACTCGTAGTACTGAACAACTTTGCCGAAGATCGCATCTTTCTATCAGGCTTCAAACTCGTGCTTTATCCCTCCAAAGTCGTACCGGAAGTCACTATGTACACTAGCGCCACGTAGTGGTGAAATTTTAAACTATGCTCTTCATGACCTGGAAGTACTCGTAGCACTGAACAACTTTGCCGAAGATCGCATCTTCCTATCTGGCTTCAATCTCGTGCTATATCCCTCCAAAGTCATACCGGAAGTCAATATGTACACTAGCGCCACGTGGTGGTGAAATTTAAACTATGCTCTTCATGAACTGGAAGTACTCGTAGTACTGAACAACTTTGCCGAAGATCGCATCTTCCTATCTGGCTTCAATCTCGTGCTATATCCCACCAAAGTCGTACTGGAAGTCACTATGTACACTAGCGCCACGTGGTGGTGAAATTCGGAACTATGAAATCCATCACCAGGAAGTGGTTGTTGTTCTGAACAACTTTGCCGAAGACAGAATGTTGCTATCTTGTCGAGGTTCCGAAAGAACTCGCTACAAAGACATGGTACTCACAACCAATCCGGGAACAAAACGGAACCGGAAGAAGTTAAAAATGTGGAACTAATGTTTTCGCCTGGTTCTCACCGGAAGCTGCATGAAATTCCAATCGGCTTTCACTACACCTCTCTAGGATAGTGTAGGATTCCGTTAACGCAAAAAGATTGAAATTTGGTTCACTAACTGCTGAGATATGGATGTGCAAAAAAACAGTTCCACGTTTTTTTGCCTGTCGGTACTTAGCGTGTTAAAATTTGTTTTTTTCACGTCAATATTTTTTCAACTCTGCAGTAGTTCTTCTTCGTTTTTTCGTAACGTCCCAACTAGGACAAAATCTGCTCTTCAACTTCTTTCAGGCCAAACATGTCTAAAGGTCCTATCTGCAGAAGAGAGGTTCTCTTTGGTTTCCCTCTCTTTCGTTAATCTCTCTCTCTCTTCTTGGCGTAACGTCCTCACTGGGACAAAGCCTGCTTCTCAGCTTAGTGTTCTATGAGCACTTCCACAGTTATTAACTGAGAGCTTCCTCTGCCAATGACCATTTTGCATGCGTATATCGCGTGGCAGGCACGAAGATACTCTATGCCCAAGGAAGTCAAGGAAATTTTCTTTACGAAAACATCCTGGGACCGACCGGGAATCGAACCCGTCACCCTCAGCATGGTCATGCTGAATACCCGTGCGTTTACCGCCTCGGCTATATGGGCCCCTCCCAAGTAACACACTTGTCACCGAAGAGTCACGGCGGCGCAGGTTTTTGTTGCGCAGAAGTCACTGTGACTTACTTCTAACAAATAAACACTTACTTGCTAGAAGTAAGTCACAGTGACTTTTGCGCAACATAAACCTGCGCCGCCGTGACTCTTCGGTGACAAGTGTGTTACTTGGGCCTATAGCCCGTTAATATCTCAGCTGTTTATTTATATTATGATTGTCTCCTTGCATTGAACGATGTTCAACACAATCGTCTTTTGATTTGTGTTGTAAAAATAGTTGAAAAGTGTACCATTACCTTGCAATAATTGAAAGAGAAAGTGAACAAAGAGAGCCCCTCAAATGCGGATAGGACCTATTGAAATGTTTGGCCTGCTATGTTCTATGAGCACAGTGGCGTAGCTAGGAATTTGGGGGCCCGGTGCGGAGCCAAATTTGTCAAGCATTTTTCCATAGATTTTTCCGATGCTGGGTCATTGGGCCGAATGGTTGTTAAGCCGAATGGTCATTAGGCCGAATGGTCATCAGGACGAATTGAAAGTTAGCCGTTGTTTTTACCTTTTCCAACATTTTTTGCTAAAAACTAGTTTAACAATGAAACTAGAAAGAATAGCCTATGTTTAAAGAAGGAAAAAAATATGAATTGAATATCAGCAGTTTCAGCGCCAAAAACTATTTTAGCAATGATACTAGAAAGAACAGCCTATATTTAAAAGAAGGAAAAATTCATGGGTAAAATATCAGTAGATTCAGCATCAATAAAGTATCTTCGTGCCTGTCACACGATATACACATGTAAAATGGTCATTTGCAGAGGAAGCTCTCAGTTAATAACTGTGGAAGTGTTCATAGAACACTAAGCTGAGAAGCAGGCTTTGCCTCAGTAGGGACCATTCGGCCTAATGACCATTCGGCCTAATGACCATTCGGCCTAATGACCATTCGGCCTAATGACCATTCGGCCTAATGACCATTCGGCCTAATGACCTGCGGCCGAATGGTCTGACACCTTTTTTTTATTTTTTTGTGTATTTTAACTTAGATGCTAATTCTACACTCGTGGTCTGACACCGATTTATCCACGAGTTTATCTTGGCATTTCCTCAAGCATTCATTACTCATCTTGGCTTTCCTTTGAAGATTTCTTAAGAATTTCTTCCATGGATTCCTTTCGAAATACCTTCAAAAATTACTGCAACGCTTCTTTTCCGAAAAAAAAAAACCCTAATTAATCCACCTAGCGGTGATGGCGCCTTTCTCGTGCCTTTGAAACCCCATTTCAATCAAACTCAAGCGAAATGTTTATGTATATCGCACTTTCTTGCAATTAACAGAAATCCATTTCATGATACCAGAAATCATATCGTTTATCTGGCTTTTAATGTTTGAGCCTCAAACTCTTAAGAAAAAGACGCTATTATGAATTTGAAGCCGCCATTTAGGATTAGAGATTGCCATCTTGGATGTTCTGGTCGCCATTTTTGGAATCCAGACATCATCCCCATACCAAATATACCAATAATGCATTGTTTCAGGCCCTAAAACTCGATTAAACAGCCGCGATATTAAAATCGGAGCCGCAATCTTAAATTTTAGATCGCCATTTTGGATATCGTGATCGCCATTTTGGACTCTGGAAGTCTTCCCCATACCAAATATACCAATATTGCACGGTTTTAGAGCCGAAAACTTCATTAAACAGCCGTTAGAGCCTAAACCTCCATCAAACAGCCGCCATCTTGAAACTGAAGCCGCCATCTTGGATTTTAGATCGCCATCTTGTACATTCTGGTCGACATTTTTTGACTCCGGACATCTTCCATGGTTTTAGAGCCTTAAACATCTTTAAACAGACGCCATCTTGAATTTGGAGCCATCATCTTGGATTTCAGACCGCAATCTTGGATATTCTAGTCGCCATTTTAGGATTCCAGACATCTTCCCCATATCAAATATTTCCATATAGCATGCTTTAAGAGCCTAAATCTCTAGTAAACAGCCGCCATCTTAAATTTTGAGCCGTCACCTTGAACATTTGGCTGCCATCTTGAATTTTGGGCCGGCATCGTGGAGCTTATGGTCTCCAGTGTTGATTTCGGACCGGTTCCGGACAACTACCGGTTCAGATATGGTCTGATACTGTTGATAACCGTTCATCAGCTTATCGAAAATGCCGCTGTTTGATGTGTCGCATGCATGGGTTTGGTTCACTTTTATATTTGACCATTTCCGGCGAGACACCCGGAACTGGTTCCGGAATACAACCGGCTGTATCTAATGTGGTCCTAACCTATTTATTTGATAATCAGTCATCAGGTTATCAGAAAAGCCATTTTTTGTTGTATCGCATGCATGGGTTTGGTACTCTTTTATATTTGGACACATCCGTCGGGACCCCCGGAACCGGTTCCGGAACACTACTGGTTCGGATATGGTCTGATATTGTTTTCCTGCTAACCGTTCATCAGGTTACCAAAAATGCCGCTGTTTGATGTGTCGCATGCATGGGTTTGGTACTCTTTTATATTTGGCCACTTCCGGTGGGACATCTGGAACCGGTTGCGGAACACTACCGGTTCAGATGTCGTCTGATACTGTTTTCCTGCTAACCGTTCATCGGATTATCGAAAAATCCGCTGTTTGATGTGTCACATGCATGATTTATGTTCAATTTGAAATTTGGCCACTTCCGGCGGGACACCCAGAACCAGTTCCTGCTTATCGTTCATCAGATAATCGTAAATGCCGTGGTTTGATGGGTCGCATGGGTTTGGTGCATTTTCATGTCTGGCTACTTCCAGGGGTACAGGTTCCGGAACACCTACATGGCCATAACTCCGGAACGGCTGGACCGATCCGAACCATTTTCAATAGGAAACAATGGGACCAGATTCCGCGTCGAATAAGCTGTCGATCGTTAAAATCAATTGATATTTACTATCTAAAAGTGAGGTGACCTTTTTTTGTACACATACATACACACATACTTTCACACACACACACAGACATCATCTCAAAACATCGAGCTGAGTCGATTGGTATATGAAATTTGCCCCTCTGGGGGCTCTATCGAAATTTCATTTTTGGAGTGAACAAATAGCCTTTCGGTACACCTTGGTGTACGAGAAAGGCAAAAACCTGCAAGGATTCTTCAAGGAGTTTCTCCAAAGTTCCATTAAGAGATTCATCCTAGAAATCCTCCTAGAAATTTCCAAGGAATCCATTGGATAGTAACTGAACACCCAAGGTTTCCTACAGGAGTTCCTCTAAGAAAATTCTTAGGGGAACTTTTGTAGGATTTTCTTCCGAAAATCCTTCTAGATATCTTCCCACGAATTCTGAAATATCCATCTACTCTAGGAGTTTCCCCAAGGATTTTCAGGAATTTTGCTAGCTTACCTCTAGGAACTCTTCTAAAAATTTCTATTGGGACTTTTGATAAGACTCCGTAAAAATTATTTCGAAAAGCCTTTTGAAAAATCATTCTAAGCTTCCATCAAGCCATCTCAGTCAAAAATTTCTTCAGGGTTTAAAAAAGATTTCTTCAGAAATTCCTGCGAAAATTTGTTTAAAAAATCTCTGAGGACTCCTGGTAGGCTCAACGTGCCTTAGTAACGTTACAATCCCAAATTCATCTTATTCGAAATCATAGCGATTACGGCACCGATTGATTACGTAATTTTTATTATCATTCGTGCTACTTCTAACGAACAAGCGCTTCATTCCTTTGTTTCCAGTAGGATGAAAACAGAAGCGTATATGCATGTATAGTAAGGGAACAGATACCTGATTAGATAAAATAAAAGCAAATAATTTCTTCAGAAGTTTCTCCAAGGACTCCTCCTAAGACTGCTTTGCCACTTTCTTCAGGAATTCTTTAAGAATGCCTAGAAGTATCTTCAAAGTGATTAATGCAAGTTTAAGACTTCATATAGGATATCCATCTTCCATTACAATCTTCACGAACCGCTTCAAGAATTCCTACGGGATTTTTTCCATGAATTTCCTAAATATTTCTTCAGAAAAATCTTTCGGAGTATGAAATTCAAATAACTCAACGTACATATGTACAGATGGGTAAATTATTGGTTAAATTGGGAAAAAATCCACAGCTCAGGTGAGATTTGAACTCACGAGTTCAAATCTCACCTGAGCTGTAGATTTTTTCCCAATTTAACCAATAATTTACCCATCTTTACATATGTACGTTGAGTTATTTGAATTTCATAATTTGACCACACGGATTGGTATTACCGAAAATTTGCACTTCAAGTGAGTCTTTTGGAGTGTATTCATAGATCTTGTTAGGAACCTCTGCGATGGTTCCATAAATCGAATGAAGCATTCCTTGCTTAATTTATTCAATAGTTTCTCCAAGAGCTCTACAGAGGATTACTTTTTCCAGGATCGCTTTAAGAATTCTACCAAGGCTTTATTCAAAATTCTAAAGGAATTCCTTCAAAGAGGCCTTTTGAATACCTCGCAATCTTGCTTCAGGAGTTTTCCAATGATTTTTTTTTATTAGATTATCCAATAATTCTTTTTCGATTTCTCCAAAGATTCAACTGATTCAAATTAAAAATGTAAGAAATTTTTCAAGCATTCTCACAGAAATACCTCCAAAAAATTCTACTGGTAAGCCTTCCAACATTTTTGCGATTTTTCTTAGGAAATTGTTTGTGAACTTCCTTAGATTTAGGGAAATTTTTTAGGTATTTTTTTTTTAGATTTTCTTCGGTCGCTCCATTGTAAATGCTTGTTTTATTTTTTAATTAGCAAGAGTATATCTCATACAATTTCAAAAGCAACAATAGATGAAATTCCGTAAGGAATTATCATATGAAATTTTCAGAGGAATTACCAAAAGAATTTTCCGAGGAACTACTAGAGAAATTTTCTAAAATTGCCACCTCAATTTACAAACGAACTGACTTTAGTCAATTCTTAGAATTTTCGAAAGGAACTATTGAAAGAATTTCAAAAGTGATTGTTAGGTAAATTAGCAAAGGGACTGCTGGTGATACTTCGAAAGTTATGCCATAGATAATTTCAAAAATTAAAACGTAAATCAATTTCGAATATTATTGTCCAGAAATTTACGAATGAGTTACCGATCCAAATGTTGAAGGAATTGCCGAAATAGTTTTCAAAAAAATATGTCCAAGAAAACTCCAACAGTAATCTTATAGGAAATTTAGGATAAAATCCATTTAAAATGGCTAGAAGGATTTCCAAAAGCTTTGCCAAAAAAAAAACTCCGCTAAAGGTAGTATGAAAAAAAAACCAATGAGAAGTTGTAAATGGAATTACCAAAGAAATTTCCGTAGAAAAAAAATGTGAAGAAGTTCGCAATGTCATTGCTGAAGCATTGCCGAGAACTGATTAAAGAAGTTTCCAAAGCAATTGCCGTAGGTATTTTCAATGAATCTTGTTACAGAAATTGAACTTGTAATTTTACACCAAAGAAATTGCAAACACAATAACTGAGACAGTTTTTAACTGAATTGCCAAAGAATTTCTTTGAAAATAATGAAGAATGAATGCAGAAAAAAATATTTAGGAATTCCCAAACCAATTTCCGAAGAAAATTTTCAGAGTATCTGCCGAAGGAGTTTTCAAATAAATTTCCAAAGATATTCCATAATCAATTCGTGCACGGATTTCCAAAGTTATAATTGAAAAAGATCCAAAAGAAATTTCCGAATAAAAATTCTAATAAAAAACGCATTTTTTTTTTCAAGAGCTCTCACAGAAATTCGTCCAAGAAATGTTAATGGAATTCTTTGGGTATTCTTCCTAGGTTTCCATCTATTGATACCATTAAAGATTTGATTAGCGATTTCCTTCACGACTTTTTTTTCTAACGATTTCGTCAAGCATTTGTTCCAAATGAGGAACTCCAAGAACTTTTTCTTAGATATCTTTTACGATTCATCTAGGAATCACTTCAAGGACTTATTTACAAATTCCTCCAAGATTTGCTTAGAAAGTTGCTACAGCAATTGCTTCGGGAACTCCTCCAAGTGTTTCTGAAGCAATTTCTTCACTAACATGTATTCCCAAGAGTTTTTATTTTAAGATTTCAAGAAACGATTCCTTTGGGGCTACCCCGTATGCTCCCTTAAGCAAATTTCCTAGAGGAATCCTTTAGGAATTCCTTCAAGATTTGTTTTTACAAATTTCTGCAAGGGTTTTTTTTAAATGCCTCATATGCTTTTTCCTGAATTCCTCTCAAGGCTTTCTTACGAAGCATTGTTGGAGCATTTCAAAGATTTCTTCAGAAATTCTTCCAATCACTGCTGTATGAAAACGACCAAAGATTCCTTAGGCAATTTTTTCAATTCCTCTTTCACAAATCGTTCATGAATCCTTTGAGAAACTCCAGTTAGGACTTAATCTTTTTCTTCAAGGATCTTTTCAAGCTACGTTACAAATTTTTTTCAGGGCTTTCCTTCAGATAACACTAGTTTACAGCATTTTTGAACTCGGTAAGCTGATGATCATTTTTGGTGTAGAATCATGCCCTGAGTTCGAAAACGCGAAGGAAAAAAATTACAGTAGAGCGGAAAATTTTTCGACTTTCCATACAAGGTTGATGATTTGAAATCGATTTTTGTTCTATTTTTAAGCAACGTCGCTCACTTCACACACCTCATTCTCCGTAATTAATGCTCCGATTGAGCTGAATTTTTTACTGTAACTCGCCTACATATGATATGTCAAATAAACGTCGAGAAAGAATTTTTAAGTTGGTTTTTTCTTATTGAAAAAAATACATTTCTTCAAAAAAATTAGGGAATTTTGCTAAAATTTAAGAAGATCGTCCCTAAAACTCGCCAATATCTTGAATTTCATCAATCTGACGCAAAACCTGTATTCAGATGACCAAATGGTATTGTATTCAGCTTTTAATTTATGGAAAAAGATTTAAAATTGGTTGAACAAAACGCAATATATTTGAATTTTAGTAAATTACATATTTTGAAAAGTTGCAAAACTCGATATTGAGCTAAATCTCAAAAACTGTTCTACTTTAAATTTTTTGAAGGTCGGTTTCGAAATCAGCACTAAATTGTGCTTCAAAAATTTTGGTCGTTGACAGAAGTTCACGACTTTCGTTTTATTTTGTAAACTTGTGTAATCCTACAAAGGTGAACACATTCATCCCTAAAGGATCCTTGCACAAATTCACTCTAGGAGTGTTAAAGAAATTCCCCAAGGCTTCCAGCAGAAATTTCTCCACGGAAATCTATAAGAATTCTTTAAAATTGTTTTTTGATTTGCTTCAACAAATTTGAGAGAAACTCTTAGTGGTTTATGCCATTGATTTCTTTGAAAAATACTATAGGCATTACATAATTAATTTTTCCAAAATCCATTTGCTTTCAAGCTTTCTTCAGGAATCCTTTACGTAATTCTTCATAGTACTTCAAGTACTTCTACTACTACTTTATACACAATGATTCTTTCCGAATACATCTTAGAGTACATCTAGAAGATTCTTCGAGGATTCTTTCAAAAATTCCTCCAAAAAATCCTGCAAGAATTTCTACATGGATTCTTTCGGGCATTCCTCCGAAATTCCTTTAGAAAATCTCACAAGGATCCATTCAGGAGCCATACCTTATCAAGCATGATCTTAGAAATTCATCATAGATATTTTCCATGAGGAACTCCTGCAAGATTACTTCTTGGAGAAGTCTATAAAAGAATCCTTGGAGAAATCCCTTAAGGTTCATCTGAAGGTTTCGTTAACGGACTTAATGACGTAAACCTTAAGGAACTTTATGAAGGGATCTGAAGAGATATTCCTGAAGGAATGCTTGAAGGAATTCACAAATAAAAGTAATTCTTAAAGGAATATTTGAAGGATTCCTTTATAAATTTTTGAAGAAATTCCTGAAGAAATTCCTGGGGGTGTTCCTGAAGGAATCAGTTCAAGTATTCCAAAATCAATGCTCAGAATAATTTCTGAAGCAATCCATGAAAAATATTCTTAAGTAAATCTTAGAGGATTTTTTGTAGAAGTCTTTGAAGTAAATCGTAATACATATTCCCGCAGGCAAAAGTATTCCCCTTGCCCGAAGGAATTTTTGCAGAAACCCTCCAACGAATACTTGGAAAGAAATACTTGATGAAATCGTTGGAGTACGTTGATTGCACTTATTTTTCATACGAGAGCAAAAAAAAATCGACAAACTATTGTTATTACGGTTTTGATTCTTGATATGTGTTTAGATCGTAATTTTCATAAATGCGGCCCCTGAATTTTAGTTGAACATTTTTTGAAAAGTGAAAATTTTACCTGACCCAGTTATTTTGAGTATCCCCTGTATGTATCCTTCATTCCGGAAGGCATTCCTCCAGCAATTCTTTCACAGATTTCTGTAGAAATTTCTTCTGGTTTACTTTTAGGTAACACTTATTCGGAAGTTCTTTCCGGGATTCCTTTAAGTTATCTCATACTATTCCGCTTTATTATCTCTTAAAATTTGGTGAGAATTTTTGTAATAAAAAAATTCTGACCCCTGGAATTTCTCATGGAGTTTGTTTTAAGGACAAGGTATTTGAAGTACATTGCTCAAAATTTCTAGAGTAACGTTTTTTTGGAACCGTTGAACGGATTTGGATTAACGCTGTTGACAACCACTGAACAATTAGCGTGATGCATTTTCATCCAAATCCGTTGAACGGTTCTAAAAAACGGTGCTCTAGAAATTTTGATCTATGTACACCAAGTACCTTGTCCTTAAATCATTTATATTTGCATATCGATCAATTGGTATATTTATCAATTTAAACTAGGAGTTCTGTGTATAGTTACACATTAACATCCTGATTTGGTTTAAAAAAAAAATAAAAGCTCGCATTTATTTCATCCTCGATGACCGCAAGGACGTGGCCGGCGCCGTTATTGACCTTACTAAATGCAAGAGCTCTCGAACTGTGTACATTAAGAATAGAAAGCTAGTCCCAAGCCCTATTCATTGGTTCCTTGTGCAATTTCGATTGCTCTGGTTAATCACGGAGTAACAACTACGAATTGTGTGGTCATCTATGCCCATGCTCTAGGCTAACTTAAACTAATAACATAAAAAGTGAATCTTAGCAATAGAATTTATTCAGGAGTGCCTTATCGGATTATTCCACACCTCACTTTTTTATTTTCTTGTGGTGTTTCTTCGGGGTTTCTTTCAGGAAATCCACCACGAATCGAAATTCGTTAGGAAAATCATTTTACGTTTTGATCAAGACATCATCTCGAAATTCACCTAAGAGTTGTTTTTAAATTTACCAAGATTTTTCTTCCGAAATTCCTACCAGAGTTCCTGCGATTCTTAGCAATTTCCTACAAATATTTATTCCAGATGATTTTCTGAATAAACTTAAGAAATTCTTTCTGATATTCCTTAAGCAGTTTCTTCTGAGATAGACTCAGAATTTCTTCCTGGGATTCCTTCATTTTTTTTAGAATTTCATCTGGAATTTTTGAAAGAGTTACTTCTAGCATTTTTTTTTTCATAAAATCCTTCTGGGATTCATCCAAAATTTTACAGCAGGAGTTCCTTCCGGAACTTTGATTTGAAATACTTCCAAGCAATTTTGCTAGATTCTATCTCTATTTGTCTTGAGATTTCCTTCAGGATTTCTTACTGCGTTTCCTTCAAGAGAGGGAATTCTCCAAGAATTAATTCTAGGAATCTTCCAGGAGCTGCTTCTGGGTGTCCTCGAGAAGTTGCTTACAGGGATTCTCCAGGCGTTTTTTTAAGCAAATCCTCCAGAACTTCGTTCGTGGAGCTCTCCTAGTGTTCCTACAGGAGTTCTTTCAAGCAATTCTCTAAGATTCCCGTGTGGGAAACCTACAGGGTTGATGGAATTCCTTTAGGAATTTTTGGATAATCCGTGGGTCTCCAGTTGGCCTAGTGGTTAAAGCTATGTATCGCCAATCCGGAGACGGCGGGTTCGATTCCCGTTCTGGTCGGGAAAATTTTCTCGACTCCCTGGACATACATAGTGTATCATTGTACTTGCCTAACAATTTACAATTTCATGCTATGGCAGGCAAAGAAAGCCCTTCAATTAATAACTGTGGAAGTGCTCAAAGAACACTAAGTTGAAGCGGGGCACGCCAAGCCCCAGTGAGGACGTAGAGCCATAAAGAAGAAGAAGAACTTCAGGTTTGAGTGGTATTTTGTTTATAGTTTGTAGCATTGTTTTCGAGATACTGTACTTTTTAGGTGTCCTAAATTTAACGTGGACAGGCTTTATTCCAATCATAATTTCCGCATCATCTTCTCATTCAAAATGCCACTTTCGGCGAGAATCAACCCATCAAAATTTGACCTCAAAGTAAATCGTCGACGACCCGAAAGCGGAACCTACTTCTGACAGAAACCCATCGATTGCAATGTTCAAAGCAAAGTCCGAATGAAATGCACATAAAGCTCGAGTTAAAGCCCGTCCCAAAGCTTTCCACCTACTTAATTTCCGAGGCTTTTATCCTTCCTCCCCGACCAGTATAGTAGTGGTAGCAGCAGATCAGTCGGCCATTCGTTTACTTCCAACGAAGACGAGAAAAAAGCGAATAACCGAGTGCTAAATCGATTGCCGATGAAGATTTATTCGTAATCGAATAAATCTTTTCGGAATTTCTGTGTGGTACACTTTTTCGCTTTTTAAGGTACGGAGACGGAGGAGGGACCAGTTACTACATTCACTCGCATAAAAGCCCCGAAAGTTCAGTCCATTTCGTTTCATGTGTGTGAGTGGGTGGGTGTTGGATGGCAGTGGTGGCGCTGGAAAACCGGAACCGGATGTAAGGGAGGTGGGTGCATGCACTTCAAACAGTGCTACAAGGAAAGAAAAATTCCTTTCGAAAGAAGACACGTTGGTAAGGAGTAGCATTACTTTTCTGGAGTGGAAGAGATTCCGGACGGGACGGGGCGATGTTTGGTTTGACTGTGTGACTTTTGAGAGAGGACGAGGCGAAACTTTGCGACAACTTTGAGTGAGAATGATGATCTGCTCGAATGGAGGTTGAAGTGCGATTAAGTGCTGATAAATTACAGCGGGAAAACGGAAGCTGAAGAATGTGTCGAATCTTTGAGTGAAACGTTTCGGGGTAAAGGAGATGTACTTTCTTTGCATTCTTTTACTGTGGAAATTTTCGTTCTGGAGAAGCTTCAAAATAAGGATTAAAAAGCCAAAATCTCACAATTATTTAGGGAGCTCATTTTGGCAAATTTTGACATATCATTATTGACGAATTTTTGAGATTCTTAAAATAATAAATAAAATTTGTGCAACGGCAATCGATTTACATAATTAGCACACTCAAAAAAACAAAAAAAAAACAGTTCAAAATTCCAAATTCCAAATTCCAAATTCCAAATTCCAAATTCCAAATTCCAAATTCCAAATTCCAAATTCCAAATTCCAAATTCCAAATTCCAAATTCCAAATTCCAAATTCCAAATTCCAAATCCCAAATTCCAAATTCCAAATTCCAAATTCCAAATTCCAAATTCCAAATTCCAAATTCCAAATTCCAAATTCCAAATTCCAAATTCCAAATTCCAAATTCCAAATTCCAAATTCCAAATTCCAAATTCCAAATTCCAAATTCCAAATTCCAAATTCTAAATTCCAAATTCCAAATTCCAAATTCCAAATTCCAAATTCCAAATTCCAAATTCCAAATTCCAAATTCCAAATTCCAAATTCCAAATTCCAAATTCCAAATTCCAAATTCCAAATTCCAAATTCCAAATTCCAAATTCCAAATTCCAAATTCCAAATTCCAAATTCCAAATTCCAAATTCCAAATTCCAAATTCCAAATTCCAAATTCCAAATTCCAAATTCCAAATTCCAAATTCCAAATTCCAAATTCCAAATTCCAAATTCCAAATTCCAAATTCCAAATTCCAAATTCCAAATTCCAAATTCCAAATTCCAAAATTCAAATTCCAAATTCCAAATTCCAAATTCCAAATTCCAAAGTCCAAATTCCAAAGTCCAAATTCCAAATTCCAAATTCCAAATTCCAAATACCAAATACCAAATACCAAACTCCAAATTCCCACGAAGAAGTGTGAAGGTAATTTTCGAATGGTTGAGTAGAATTGAAGAAGAAAACCTAACATTTTGAATTCTCAAAATTCAAATTAAAATTGAATGTTGAGATTTCAATATTGATGACGCAAAACCTTCCAATTATTTGATAAGCTCACCTTAAGGAATTGAGGCATAACTTCAATGATGAACTTTCGAGACTGTTCAACTAAATAAAAATCGCACAAAAATAAAACAATGGATATGGGCATGACTTTTGATCCAAGCACAAATCCATCCCTAAATTCCAAGCACAACTCGCATAGTAGGTACGTGACTTTACCCATCTCGTTGTTGTTGGTGGATAGCACGCCATCATCCGGTCAAACCTCACTGCACGCCATTTTAGACATGTTTGCTCGGGCCACATAGATGGATGCACTGGACCGACCACAAGCCAAAACCCTTCCCACACATACACAGAGATGAGGTAGGGAGTCGGTTTGGTTAGTGCTTCGAATAATGGAAGGACGCTACTAAAAAGGGCAAAAACATTAGCTCAGCCGAGCCATCGCATTTAAAGAAGTCCTGTTCTTTCATTGCGATGTGGCGTTCCGTACAGAGACCCGTTGCACGAAACTCGAACCGTCGGTGCAGAAAAATTCCGAGTTAGAAGTTCTTTCTCACACTCACTCACTCACATACACAGAAGTGGTTTTTGATTTCCACCGCCACCAGTTCCGGAGCTGCTGGATGCTGGATGCTGGATGCAAGCACAACCTACAACTGGTTGATTTCTCCCCGTTTGTCGGAATTGAAGCGAGCATGCTATGAGCTTCTATGAGGATTTATTTGTGTACATTTCCGAACCGCCTAATGGAGCACTTATGCGGAAACGAGGAGGGAGGGAGCTAGAAGGAAATGGTTTGTCTACTCCGCATCTAATGGACTCGCCTCCGACGCTGGCTGGCTGTGATTGATTGTTTCTAATGTTTGCTGTTCTAGATTGGAGGAACGATTTTTTTTTCCGAAAATCTATGACGTTCTTGAAAAACCGTGAATGACCTGTCTTGATCTGGTAGTTGTGTCGTGGGACAGTCGTTACGACTGTCCCATACTGAACTACCTATATTTTTTACTCAGACGCAACATAATTCTCACTTTTTCTCATCTGTATTCCACATCTGTCTCACTTTGTCCAATTGTAAGGCGATTTCTAGCAAATTTGATCTTGGTCTCAATTTATTTACGTGAGACACAATGTGGGACACTGGTGTCCCATATTCTCACTCTTCTAATTTGCACTCATTGTTGAGTGTTTTGTAGGTTGTTAGAAAATTTGAATAGAAGTGAGGTACAAAGGATGTCAACCTCACTTCAAATCCGGGTTATCTTAAATCGAAAAACAAAATTTAGCTAGAACTCATCGCTAAACGAAGAGAGAAATAAGAAAAGCATTTAATTGAAATGTGTCTCCGCTCTTTAACAAAAAATCGGTCACGGCTCACGATTCCTTTTCCCAGCAGCTGCGAGTTGATATCCCAATTCCACTGAATCACCATCATCTTGAAGACCAAATTTCAAGGATAACGGAAATGAACCATACATTTCCATCGAAAATAAAAAGATCAAGCTAAAAAACTAAAAAACTCCCCAAAACGAAGACGCATCTGGCGCGCTGGAGACCAGTTCCGCACCAGTCCAGTCAGCGTCCGGTTAGGGTCGGTCAGGGTCACTCGCTCGCTCGCTTTCGGCAGCAGCTGGTGAGAAGGAAAAAAGGACGCACGAATCCTTTAAGCTGGACGTCGTCGATAGGATCCGGATGGTCCGGAAATTTGGGAAGACTTTCATCCCACCACCGACCGGTCGGCACCAGCAGGAGGTTCCAATGGAGAAACGTGAGAATTTTAACGATGGCTTTAAAGGTAAAAGGATTACACCAGTGAGACAGGTTGGTTCTGAATTATACTGAAAAAAAAATCAGTAAAAGCTAAAATGCGATCAGTAATAAACACAGCATAACTACAGCAGTTATTCATGAGCATTTTTTGCACAGATTTTTAGAAATTTTTCAGAGATTCTCTAGGGGTTCTCTTCAGAAATTTTCAAGAACTCTTTCTGAAATTATTGTTGGAATTTCTCCTGGTTTAAGGATTTTCTAAGAGGTTCTTGTGGAATGGTTTCTTCAGAAGTTCCTCCAAATATACCACCGGGAATTATAAGAGTTGTTAGGGTTTATTCAAACCGCTCTTCTGGATTTTTTTTTCAGAAATTTTACCCGTAATGTTTTAGGAATTCCTCCTAAGAACGTTTCAGAAACTTCTGCAGAAATTACTACATAACCTATTCCTTGGCACTTTTCAAAGACTTTCTTGAGAAATTCGCCAATGTTTACCTGCAAAGGGTTCTCCAGTTCTTCCAGGTGTTCTTTCAAAGATTCCTTCAAAAAAACATTTTTTTTATAAATTTCTACAGTGCTTCCAGGATTTTTTTTTGTTTCTGCTGGATTTCAGAAATTTCTTCCTTCAGAGATTTTTCTAGACTACTTAATTCAGAAAGTGTACAATAAATTCTTCGAAAAATTCCTCCAGAGGTATCTCTTGAAATTTTCCCAAGGAGTCATGCAGAAAAACCGCCAGGCAATCAGAAATTTATTGAGGGATTTCTTTAAGAATTTACTCATTACCTTTCTCCTCAACTTCTGAAGGGATTTCAGCAGACATTTTTTGAGAGATTCTTTCAGAAATTCCTCTAAGGATTTCTTCAAGAGTCCCTCCAAAAATTTTCAATAATTTTTTTTTGGAATTAATTCCGAAGTTCCTTCAGAAATTTCTCATGTTTTTTTCTTAGGAGGTATTTTAAGGAGTTTGTTCAGGTATTCTCCCAGACATTCATGAAAGATATACTCCAGAGGTATTTTCAGAAATTGTTACGGGACTTTCACCCAAAAAAAAAATTCACGAACATTCATAGAATTTCTGGAAAAAAATCCTTGGAGGAATGTCTGAAGGAATCCCAAAAGATATTTCTGACGGAACTGCAGGAGCATTTACTTAATAAATTTAACAGGAATCTCTAAAGAAACTTCTCTTGAAAAAACTGTAGAATTTTTAATGAAAATTTCGAAGATTACAAGAATTGCTGAAGAAATTTTTAAAGAATATCCGTATAAATCTGGAAGCACTCTTGAATGAATCTTTAGAGGGATATCTGAATATCAGGGAATCATGCCCTGAGTTCGAAACGAGAAGCAAAAAAATTACAATAGAACGGAAATTTTTTCGACTTTCCATACAAGGTTGATGATTTGAAATCGAATTTTGTTCTATTTTTAAGCAAAGTCGCTCATCTCATTTATCTCATTCTCCGTAATTAATGCTCCGATTGAGCTGCATTTTTTACTGTAACTTGGCTACATATAATTTATCAAAAAAAAAAACTTTGAGAAAATTTTTTTTAATTGTTTTTTTTTGTTTTCTATTGAAAAAAAAAACATTTCTTCATATATATTTGGAAATTTTGCTAAAATTTAAGGAGATCGTCCCCAAATCTCGTCAATATCTTGGATTTCATCAATCTGATGCAAAACCTGCATTCAAATGATCGAATGGTATTGTATTCAGCTTTTAATTTATGGAAAAAGATTTCTAATTGGACGAACAAAACGCTAGATATTTGATTTTCATTAAATTCCTTATTTTTAAAAGTTGTAAAACTCGATATTGAGATAAAACTCAAAAACTGTACTACTTAAAAATTTTTGAAGCACGGTTCCAAAATCAGCGCTAAGTTATGCTTTAAAAATTTTGGTCGTTGATAGAAGTTCACGACTTTCATTTTATTTTGTTAACTAGTGTAGTATTCCAGTAACAAATTGTGACCGTATTTCTGAAATATTTCCAGTATGAATACCTGAAGATTCTCGTAGATAAGCTTCTGAAACTCATAAAGTTATCTTTAGAGGAGCTGCTGGAGAAATTTCTGGGGAAATACTTACATGAAAGAACATCTGGTGGAAATTTGTAAACATCTCTGTCTGAGTTCCTGCAGAAATATCTGAAGGAATTCTTGCGCTGATTTTTTTGAATAAATCCCTGAAAAAAAAAAACTTGAACAAATTCGTTTGGGTATCGCTAGAGCATTTTCTGAACAGATCTCTGGTGGAAATCTCGAAGGAACACCTGATCAAATTTCTGAAGTAAATGATAGATACTAAAATTTCTGATAGTAATTGGAATTGCTCTGAACAAACCACTGGAAGAATTTATGAAACAAATCTTTGAATGATTTTCTGAAGGATTCTATATAGAGCATTTTGAATTAATCCCTGGAGACGCTTCCGAATGATTTTCTAAACGAATCCCTAGAAAAAAAGAAACTCATAAGTAATTTGTATCGGAGCGAAGGAACCCATGGAAATCTACCTCAAAGAATTCTTAGTGAAATTTCTAAAGAAATTCTTAAGAAAATTCCTGGAAGATCTTCTGAAGAAACCGCTGAAGGAGTTTCTGATAGTAACCTTGGTAGATTATAAGACGCAACACCTGTAGTAATTTCTGAAGTAAATTATGGAGCAATTATGGAATAAATCCATATAATATTTCATAAAGGAATATATGGACAAGCTTATGGACGAACCTTATAAAGAATTTCAGAAGAAATTCCTAGGGAAATTTCAACTAGAATCCCTGGATGAATTTCTGAAGGAGCATGTGGAAATATTTTTGAAAAAAATCTTGGCGAAATTTCTGAAGGAATCCTGATTTTTCGATTTTCAAACGAATCTCTGAATGCATTTCTGGCGGATTGTATGGAAGATTTCCTAGAAGAATTCTTGTACTGATTTCTGAAATAATATATGGAGGAATTTCTGATGAATTTCATGGAAACTTTTGTAGAGAAATTCTTGAAGATGTTTCTGTAGGACTCTCAAGAGTAAATTCAGAAGAAATTCACGGGAGACGCTCTTAAAGAGCTTGCTAGAGAAATTCGCGGAAGGCTTTCTGAAAAGCCTTCATGGAGCAATATGGGATGGAATTCAAGGTAGGTTTATGTAGGGGTTGTTCCTAATTTAACGTCTAGGATGAGGAACTTTGGAGATGACCGGAGAACTTTTTCAACAAATCGAAAAATTGACATTTGTAGAACTACGGTTTATTAAAATAAACTGTTGGGGGTCGCGACATATAATTTTCTCGCATAAAAATTGGCTCCTACAAATGGGTTGATGATCAAGTAAATAATTCAAGATGTGAATGATTCGATAAGTGCGACAGTGAGTGTGCAAATGAGTTGGCCATGGAGCTTATTCATTATATCACTAACTCACACGCTCACTTGCTCGCCTGTACACTCACTCATTAACTTATTACTCACTGCAGAACGCACTGACTCACTCACCCACTAATTCTCTAGCACACTCACTCACTCGCAAAACAATTAATTCGTTCACTCGCTCACCTGCAAATACCAATCAACTCATTCACTAATCAATAAATCAACTCACTACCATCTCAACACAACATTCACTCATCAACTTATCAACTCATCAAATTATTTACTAACTACATCACTCACTACCTCACTTACTCACTCAGCACTCATTAACTCATTCATCCATCCACCAACTCACAAAATCATTCAGATGCTTTTTAACTCATAAATTTACTTACTCTTAAAATCACTCGTCAAGTCACTAACTTACTCATTATTTGCTCAGACACGAATGCCACATAAGTGGTAAAGTGTCTTTAATAAATATTAATAATAATAATCATTATTTGCTACCGCTCACTAATTAATGAACTCACAACTCAGTACGGACTTTTTCACTCATACACTAACTCATTATTAACTTACACATTCATCAACTCACTACTCATTCACTAAAAACAAACTCATTAATGATGCACTCACTCCCATGGAACTGATCCCACATACTCATCAACCCACCAACTAACTTAGTCACTGTTTCACTCACTGACTCACTAATACATTTTTTTTGCTTATTTACCAATTCACTAATTCTATTTACTACTACATTGAACTTCACCGGCTAGCTCTCTGCCCAATACTCTAACTTGTTTCTAATTTTTAAATAGCTCACTTAATCTTTGTGTAGCTTGCACTCAATCGCTCATCAATTGACCAACCTACTTGCTCATTCATCAACTCACTCACTCACCTGGTTTCTACTAATCCAATTATGAGGCTTGTGTAAAAATTTATAGTAAGCCTTATTTGTTATCTTTCGGTCCGTGTTTGTTGATTGAAACCTGATCTTCGTATCTTCCTATTTATTGGTTATTTGGTGATCAAGTCAAGACGTCCGGTGTTCTAGTTTTCTTTTCTTCTAAGCTTTCTGGATTTATGACCTTCTGGTCTATGGTATTTTGGCTCTCTGGTCTTATGACTAACTGTTTTGTTCTGATCTTCTTGGCTTCCGGTTTTCTGTACATTTGTGTCTTTTGGCTTTTGTTGTGTTTTACTGGTATTCTAGTTCTCTGGCTCTCTGGCCTTCTGTATTTAGACCTTCTGGTTTTCTAGCTATCTGATTTCCTGCATTTCAGGACTTCTTTTTTTCTGATCTCATGGTTTTCTGATCTCTTCATTCTCTAGTCTTGTGGGCTTCTGATGTTCTGGCCTTCCCGTTGTCTATTCATATGGTCTTCAGTTCTTTTTTAATTCTTCAATCACTTAACCTAATTTACAGCTCTTTTGTCCACTAGGGCACTGCATAAGCGATTCCAATTGGAAGCTGTGCTTACGCTTTGTACAGCGCCTAAATGTATTCTATTCTTCTTTTACTATATAGATCTGGTTGCCGTTGCGCTGCTTTCACTTTCTACCATATCTTGGTAGAATGATGAGCACGAGGATGCTGTTGGTTGTTCCTGCTTCCAGTCCGATTTGGGGTCCATTGTGGGTTACCGCGGGTCCAGTTGAGCCATGGGCTCAGAAAAGTGTCAGTGTCAGCTGCTCTCAGGGAGAAAGAGCAACTGACGAAAGTGCCGGGGCTGCTAATGAAGCAAACGTGTGATCAATTGCGCCACGGGCCCCGGCATCTTCAGGTTTCTCTTCTTCTATTTTCTGGTCTTTTAGTCTTCAGCTCTTCTGGTCTTCTTGCTTTCTGGTCGTCGCATGGTCCTATGATCTTCTAGACTTCTGGTTTTCTAGTCTTTCGAAAATATGTTTTTCGGATCTTCTTGTCTTCTAATCTTGTGGTCATTTTGGCTCCTGGTATTTTGATCTTTCAGTTTCTTCTAATTTTTTGGCTCGCTGGTCTACTGGCTTGTACTGGTCCACAGGTGCCTGTTTCTGTTCTGTTCTTTTGGTCTTCTTCCTTTGGCTCGGCGATCCTTTGTTTTTCTAATCTTCTATACTTCTTGGTATTAAGTTTTTGGTCTTCTGGTGTTCTATTGTTTTATCTTCTTGATTTTGTGGCCTTTCGATCTTCTGCCTTCTGATCCTCTGATTTTCTGGTCTTCTGATCTTTTTACCCTTCTTACACCCATAAGAAGGGTATAAATATCGCTCAAAAAACCGACTCTCGATCCGAGGCCCGGAGGGCCGAGTCTCATATACCAATGAACTCAGCTCGACGAACTGAGCAAATGTCTGTATGTGTGTGTGTGTATGTGCGTTACAAAAAAAGTCACGCACGTTTCTCAGCCGTCTGTCAACCGATTTGAGTTCTCTTGGAAGCAAATGAAAGCTACTACATCCTAGTAGAACGCTATTGAATTTTTTTTCGATTGGACGTTTGGTTACCGAGATATCTCTCGAAGAGTACTTATGAGTCATACATCTAAACTTTTTAAGATTTTTGACCAAGTTTATCATAATAAATATCCCTGCTGTTTGTCAACCGATTTGGGTTCTCTTGGCACTAAATGAAAGCTACTGCATCCTAGTAGATCGCCCAGAAAATTTATTTCGATTGGACATTTGGTTACAGAGATATCTTTCGAAGAGTACTTAGGATTTATATAACTAATCTTTTTGAGATTTTTGACCAAGTGTATCATAATAAATATCTCAGCCGTCTGTCAACCGATTTCGGTTCCCTTAGCACCAAATGAAAGCTACAACATTCTAGTAAAACCCTATAAAATTTCATTAGGATTGGACATTTGGTTACCGAGATATGTTTCAAAGAGTACTTGGGAGTAATACATGTTAACTTTTTGAGAGATTTTTGACCAAGGGTATCAAAATAAATATCTCAGCCGTCTGTCAGCCAATTTGGGTTCTCTTAGCACCAAATGAAAGCTGCAATATCCTTGCAAAAGGCCCTGAAATTTTATTTCGATTCGACATTTGATTACTGAGATATCTTACGACGAGTATTTCAAAAATTCTTTTTTTATTTTATTACCGGACAAATATTCACTTGTTATCTTGCATGAATTTTTGACCATTATATGTGAAATTATTTTTCAATAAATAATGCTGACCTCATATAAAGTGTATACTATAGCAGGTTATTGTTCTCAACAAAATTATAAATAACAAATTACAAATAAACAGGAATTCTATGAAAACTAACAATATGTTAAATGAAAGCTTTGAATTTATATATTGTGGGAAAAATGCAAGAACCGGACAGCCAAAATAGCTAGCTAATGCCAAAACTGATCAACTTAGTAGATATATCATTTTTGTCCTTTCTACACCATAATTCATGTACTTCGGAGCTAATATAATCGACTGATTAAGAGATATTAGACAAAGTGTATCTCGGTGATTTTCTTATTCATTTATTAATCGATTCAAGATCTTCAGGCAGTTAACAAAAGATACAATATTCCAGAATATGTAAGCTATTTTTTAAACATTCCATACAAGATTCTAAGAGGTGTCTGGCATTTCTGGTGGTTTACCCATGGTCCATGATGATATTTTGGAAACCAATCCTCTAGATGTCAAATCCATAATATTTTCTAAAACTTTTGGTCAATAGCACGAAATAAATATGTTAAATACAACAATAATTTCAATAAGTGTAAGAAGGGTTCTGTTCACCATAGGTGGATGAAATCGGGTTTTTAATTTATTAACAAGGTTTTCAAAGCGAGGCTAGTTCATCTCGAGACCCACAGATTTATCCCTTGCGAAAGAAAAATCCACATTTTGTGAGTTTGTTGGAATGGGTATTCAACCCCAGATCCTCAGAGAGATATGGGTACAAACAATCTCACCAGCTAAACTACTCATTCTGATTTTCTGTTCCTCAGAGTATCTAGTCGTTCTCTCTTCTGGTCCCACGATCTTCTTGTTTTTTTTTGGCTAGTTGGTTTACTGGTCTGCTAGCTATCCGGCTTTTTTGGCTTCTGGACTTCTTGCTATCTAGTTTCTGATCTTCAGGTATTATTGTCTTCCAGCTTCCTGGCTATTTTGGTACAGTAAGGACCCGATTTTGTCAGCCCCATTTTACGACAAAAATTTGGCTTTCATTATCCTACGGTTAAACTTTAACCAATTCATTAATGTTTATCATCAAACTACAGCTAAGGTGCGGAACATACAGGAATACAAAGCTTGGAAAACTGTTTAGGTTTTTGAGGAGAGCAAAATATGTATTCTGAAAAGGGGCTGACAAAATCGGGTCACTTATGTATTTTGGTTTTGTGTTCTTCTGTTCTGTTGGTCTCCATATCTGCTGTTCTTATGATCATCTGGGCTGCTAGTCTTCCGGTATTCAGGTCATCGTATCTTCTGATCTACTGGTCTTATAGTTATCTGATATTCTGGATTTTCGGTCTTCTAGTCTGTTTGTCTTTCATGTTGGTGATCGTTTGAATTTTTATTTTTCTTGTTTTCTGATTTTCTATATTTCTTGCTTCTGATTCCGTGGTCTTCTGGACTCCTGATTCTAAGGGTCTCGTGGTCTTATTATCCTACGGTATTCTAGCCTTCCTGATCTTCTGGTCTTCTGGATCTCTAGTCTTATGGTCGTTTGGTCTTGTAGTCTCTTCTACTATTTCTTGGCCTTTCTACGCACTAAGCAGACAGTTTTTGGCTTCCTGATCATTTGTTTTTTTTTTCGGATTCTGGTCTTATAGTCACTTCAAGCTTTTCAGCTCTCTGATCTTCTGGAATTCTGGCCCAATGTTTTTTGGGCCTCTGAACTTCTTGTTTTCTATTTTAAACAGCCTTTTGTCTTATTGTCTCCCATATCTTGGTCATTTGATCTTCATGTTTTCTGGTCATCTTGTCTTCCATTTTCTGACTTTCTGGATTTTGATTCCTCTGGCCTTATAGACTTCTGGTCATTTAGTGCAATGGTCTTGTGGTCGTCTAGCGTTTTGGTTTTCTGCTCTATTAAGTGTAAAATTAGCAATAAGTTAAAATACACAAATAAAACTTAAACAATCTGCTCTATTGATCTATTTGGCTTTCTAGTCTTCTGCCTTTTTGGTTTTGTGACCTTCTGTTCTTCTAGCTATCTGAGTTTCTGTTTTTCTACTCATATTCCAATTTTATGGTCATGTGATTCTAGTCTTCTGATCTCCTATCTTTCTGACTTATATTCTTTTGGTCTTCTGGTCTTTTTGTTTGTTAACCTTTTGTCTTTTGGTTTTCTGATGGTTTAATCTACTGATTCCTTGGTTTTCGAGGCCTTGACTCTGGTCATATGGTCTTTTAATCTTCTGGTATTCTGTCTTCCGATTTTGAGGTCGTTTGGTCTTCTGGTTTTCTGGTCTTAAAGCCACTTCTAGCTTTCTCGCTCTTTGATATTATGCAATTCTGGGTCCCATGATTTGGTCTTCTGGTCATCCTGCTTTGTGTTCTATAGATCTTCTGGTTTCATTGTCTGGTTTTCTGGTCCTCTTGTCTTCAATTTTGCTAGCTTTCTGGTCTTCTGACCTTTTTCATTCTGATTCTGGATTTTCTGAGATTTTAGTCTTATGATGTTCTTGTCTAATAGCCTTTGTTTTTTAGACTTTCTGCCTTTCTGTCTTCTGGTCTTCTAGTTTTCTACTGAGCTTATCTTTTGATTTTCTGATATTTTAGCATTGTGTCCTCTGCTATCCTTCTGGTTTTCTGAATTTCTATTCAAAATATTCTATTTATTTTCAAATTTTGTATTCCTTCGATCTTTTTGTTAATCTAATCTTTTTGTTAGTCTGTGTCTTTCTGATTGCTTGGTCTTCTGATTCCATGAGCTTCTGGGCTCCTGGTCCACTGGTCTTGGGATCATTTAATCTTCTGGTCTTTTTGTCTTCCGGTTATCAGGTCATTTGGTTTTCCGATCCTCTGTTTTTTTTTTTGGTTTTCTAGTTTCCTGATGTTCTGTTTTTCAGGCTGGTCAGCTTGTCTTCCGATTTCTTGTCTTTTAGATTTCCGATCTCACAGTCTTTTCCAGCTTTCTGGCTCTCTGATCTTCTAGAGTTCTGGTCCCATGGTTGTTTGGACTTCTGGTCTTCTAGCGGTCTGTTTTCAAGATGTTATGTTAGTAAGGTTTTCCAGCTTCTTGTAATCTTTTGGGTTTCAGGTGTTCTGCTATTCTTGTCTTCTGTTTTCCGTCTTCCTGGCTTTCTGCTCTTCTAGTGTTTAGTTCCTCTAATTTTTTTCTGATTCACTGTTCTTTTAGCTTTTTTACTTCTGGTCTTCTGGTCCCATAATCTTTTAGTCTTTTACCTTTCTGTTTTTTTTTGATTATTTGACTTTCTCAACTTTTGGAATTTTTAACTGTGGTCTTCTTGTCTTCTGGTTTCTTGTTTTGGGTTTCTTGTGTTATGCTGTTTTGGCTTACTATTCTTTTGACCTGTGGTGATCTTCTGGTAGTTTTGGTCTGCTGGTCTTTTGGCTATCTAATCTTTTGAAATCACAACAGAATAATGTTCAAGCCTCTAGAGCAAAATCAGTCCGTCTTGTTAACCAAATCCTTCCAGGGTAATAAAGAAAATTCCAAGAATTTTAGTTCACCAACTTGAATCCAAATCACCACACCATCCAAATCCGAGGCAATACAGTTGATTGGCGTTCGGCAAGTTTTATGGAGTGTGTAACGTCGTTGTTGTAAATTTCCTACAGAAGCTTCACCTCCGACGCCACCCCTCGCACGCGGAGTGTTAGTTCGATAGCTGGATTTCCAGCAAGGAGTCAAGTTCGAGGTTATGCCATCTTCTATCCATTGAAATCACAGAAAGAAAAAAAAATCGAAACCCGAAACATCCAAACAAACTTCCACCGGCCGCTGGGCTGGGAAGCTGCTTTCCATCCCATTTGAGTCTGATTTCCTGGCGGCCGGCGGCGGCTCGGTAAAAGCGAGAGAAAACTTTTCAGGAAGCCCAGCCAACCAGTCAGTCAGAGATGGCCCGACCCGACATTTTTGGACACTTAAATTGGCTCGCATAGATGTCACCACCGGCGTAGCTGTGAGGGACGCGGACGGTGGCAAAGCGCGACGAGCTGCTGTCGACCAGGTTTCTTGATTGCGCTCCGTTACAAAATGGACAAGGATCAGGACAGCATCGCCGCCTCGCCAGCAAAGCGGCCCCTCCCGTTGTTGGTTGGGGACGGACGTTAACTGCCAGGCTGACTAAAAACGAAGCGAACAGTTGTTGACTTTTCTCATTTCGTCATTCGTGGACCATTTCTTGGATGGTTGGACGTGGGGTGGGGTGGATGAGGGGAGAAATTTGCCTTGCGGATTTATTTGCGCTTTCGTTTGTTGACTTAACCCCGGGCGGTTGGTTGGTGGTGGATGTGGAGATGGGTGTCCGTATCCGATGAATTGTCCACTTTGGTTGAAATTTGCCTCCAAGGGATGTCGCTGGATGAGGTCTGTCGTCGTTATCTTTTGCGCGCTGGTGATATTGCCATGATAGCATTTCTTCTTTAATTCAACTGAGAGAGAGGAAATTTAAACCCAGTTCCGGGGTCATCTAATAGAAAATTCATTCGCTGATCTTCGCAAATCCGCCAAACGGATTGAAAAATTGAGCCACTTACCCTCTTTGACTCCCTGGCTGGGAAAAAGAGCAGTGCAGTGGACCTGATCCGCCCGCGCTCTGGCTGCCGGCTGCCGTTCGTTCTTTCTCGTTGGAGTTCTTCCCAATCAGGCGTCTAATACCCACGTCTCGCACGCGCGCACTATACTGGCGAATGGATCCGATGCATTTTTGCACATCGTTATCCATAGGCGTAGCTGGGATCTATTTTTCTGTGGGGTGTGAGCAATTCCGATGATTTCTTGTTAAATATTACGGATTTCTTTGCTCATTGTTTCGGGTAATGCTTCACATATTCCTATGGTAGTTTTTTGAACGAATCTTAAGAGAAATCCTCCGAAGTTTATTTGGGAGAGATTCCTTCCAGAATTGTTCCACATATTTTCCCAATATTTTCCAAACAAAGTCTTAGTTTTTTTTTTTTAGGAAAACATTGAGGAAATATGTGGAACAAATTTTGAAAAAATCTCCCCCAAATAAACTTTGGAGGATTTCTCCTTCGGAAATTCATCTGCAGGTTTCTAAAAGCATTACTCCACAGGTTTCTTTGGGAATTGTTTCAGACTTTCCTTCGGACGTTTATCCACAGCTTTCTATATGAATTTCCTACAAATTTCTTCGTTCATGCCTCCAGAGATTCATTCAGGAATTCCTTCGAAAATGTATATGGAGTTCGTAGTGTCTACGGAGGTTAATTTCGAAAATTCCTTTGGGAAATTACTCGTAAAATTCATCAGAAATTCCTTAAAATATTCAATCTAAAATTTATTCATAGCTTCTTTTTAGATTTTTTGAGAATTCATCCTTTAGAAATTTCCTCAAAGATGACTTCATTCATGCCTCCTGAGTTTTTTTCTGTTATTCCTTCGTAGATTTCTTTAATAGTTTACCTAAACACTCTTTGTTTAATCGCCAGAAATTTCTCCGGGAATCTGCCCACAGACAGATTTGTGAGAGAATAACTTCAGGGATTAGACCATTTTTTGCTCCAGAGATTCTTCAGGGAATTCATCCTGAAATTTCTTGGAAATTTCTCCAGATATTCTTGCGGAAGTTATTCCAAAGATTAATTAAAGAAAATCTCCGAAGGGGAGAAGAAAAAGAGAAAAAAGATTTCCCAAAACATTTATTTGTACATTTTTACAGACATTCTTTCGAAAATTAATCCAAAGATTTCTGAGAGAAAAACTCCAGAAGTTCCCTTGTTCATTCTTCCAGATATTTTATAGGGAATTTTTTTTTTTTTTTTTTTTTCAGAGATTATTCGTGGAATTCTTTAAAATATTGGATCGAAAGTTGATGCGGAGGTTTTTTTTTTGTGATTTCCTTCAGAGAAAGCCGTGGGTCCTGAGATGAACTAGCCTATGGGTAAAAATCTCGTCAACACAGACAAATAAAAAGGAATTTGTAGAGATTTTTTTTTGACATACTTGTCGAGCAATTTCTCTAGAAAACATTAAATAAACCTTTCAAAATTCTCCAGTAGTGAATTCCCAAGAGATTCATTAGGAAATTATCTCATAGGATTGAACGGAACTTAATGCAGAAGTTATTTTTAAATTCGTTAACAGATATATTCAAGAATAGTGCAATTTAACTCGTCCTTTCCTCCACAGATTATTTTGAAAAAAAAATGCTAAAAGAAATCAGAAAACTAAGCTAATAGATTCGTTCTTTATTTCCTCCAGTGGTTCTTCAGAGAATTCCTGCAGATATTTCCATCGAATTGTTTTCAGATATTCTTTCAGGAATTACTCCAAAGATTATTTTTAGAAATTCTCCACCGGTTTTTTCAAGAATTTTCCTAAACCTGTCTTCACTCATTTCTTCAGAAACTCTTTCGAAAACTTTCATCCAAACATTTTTGAGAGAATTATTACGGAGATTTATTCGTACATTCTTCCAGATATTCTGTCATCAAATTTTCCAGATTATTTTCTGTGAATTCTTCAACAAATTCTTTCGGGAATTTCTTTGGAGATAATTTCGAAAATTCCTCCACATATTTTTTTGGGGATTTTCCAACAAATTTCCCTGTTTCTCCAGAGATTATCTCTCCAAATATATAACTGAAAATTCATTCGGAAGGTTTTCACGGGGATTCTGCTAAGAAATCAGAATTTTTTTTAGAATTCCTTTAAAAATTCTTCCAGCAGTGATTTTTCCTGAATTTTTTGAAGAAATGATCTTGTAGAATTCCACGGGACTTGAACCAAAAATTATTTAGAAATTCATTCACAGTGTTAATCAAGAACTGTACCTCGTCTTTCCTCCAGAGATAGTTTCTGAAATTATTCCGAAAATTGTTTTGAAAACTCATTAACAATTAATTAGGGGATTTCTCCACATTTTTTTTCGTTAATTTCTCTAGCAATTATTCTGGGAATTCCTTGAAAGATTTCACTGAAAATTTCTACAGAATTGTTTTTGGTATTTCCTCCACACATTTTCCAACAATTCATTTCGACATTTCTCCTGCGATTTTCCCGTTATTGCTTCCTTAACGTTAAGAATTTTTCAAAAAGATCTTTTTTTCAATCCCTCATATATTGCTCCGGGTTTGCATCCAGAGATTTCTGAGATTTTTTTTTTAAAAACGATTTTTCCATTTACTTATGGAAACCGTCTTGATACACCCACGTGCAAATTTTATTCAAAGTATCATCGTAGATATGTAGATGGACTTACGGTTTGTATTGATCTATAAATAATAACATTTCACCGCATTTAACTTTTAGAGTAAAGTTTATCGCTGTATGTTGTGATCATTTCGATCAGAATCTTAAAAAAAAATAATACCGAATTTTTCTGAAGTTTTTATTTTGGTTATTCCATTACGAATTTTCTCAGAAATTTTTTCGGAAATTGCTCAGGCAATTCTTTCAAATTTACTTGGATATTCCTCAGTCTAGGAAATCAATCGAAATTTCTATGGAAACCATCAGCAACTTTCTCAGATATTTCGCCGGTAATTCCTGTGGAAATTTTCAATTCAACCGCATTGGGATTTTTTTTTATATAATTTCTTTCAGGAAGTTTCCGGCAAATTTCATTTGTAAATTCCCACCCTCTCATGAGAGCCCTTTTCTTTGTTAATATAATCGCAATCTTTTAAGGAGTTTGTATTGCAATTTGTTTGAAACTCTTTTTCAAAATACCTTTGGGATGGAAATGCTGTTTCTGTTTTATATATATATTTTTTTAAATTCGATCTCTGGTTTATACACTTCAGGAAATACTTTGCTAAAGTCCTCGGTAGTTACTTTGCTAAAGTCCTCGGTAGAAATACTTTGCTAAAGTCCTCGGTAGAAGTTTGGATACTTCTTTGTAAATTCCTTTGATAACTTCTTAGAAAATTGTTTTCGAAACTTCTTTATTTATTACTCTGGGGCCTTCTTCGATTATTCCTTTGCAACTTTCTTGACAATTTCCTTGTAAATTTCCTTCCCATTTTTTTAAAAAAAATCTAACGAACTGTTTAGGAATTCTTTGAAAATAAAATCGGCAACTGCTTTGCTTGCTCAGTGATATCGCTTTATTTTTTTGATTTTCTTTTTGGAAATATCTTCAGCAACTCCTTTGGAATCTTTTTAGGAAATTTCCTAAAGGAAGATTCCTTAGATAACTCCCCGGTATTTGTTTTTCGGTCATTCTTTTAAAAATATTTTCAAAAATTCTACTTTGGCAAATGTTTTGATAATGGTTTTTATCAATTCTTTTTGAAATTTCTTAATCTCTTTTGGTATCTTTTGGTTATTAGTTTGAAACTATTTTCGGAAGCTCCTTTACAAATTTCTTTCGAATTTTCTGTGATAATTTCATTTGAAATTCCTTCAGCGATTCTTATGGAATTTCTTCACTTAAATTAAGCGGAATATATTGCCGAAGTAATTTCCAAAACATTTTTTTCTATTGAATATTTTTTTGGCGAACATTTTGGAAATAAACATGGTCAATTCCTCTGGAAATATTTTCAAAATTTCTTTTGAAATTTCTCCAACAATTCATTTTGAAGTTCTGTAACTCCGTTGTGGAAATTTCTTTGAAACATTTTCATTTGATTTGGAATACCTTTGGCAATTCCTGTGGGAATTTCTTCGAAAATAGCTCTCGAACTTCCTTCGCAATTCTATTGGAAATTGTTTTGGCAACTCTTTTTTTAAATTTTTTGGCAATGTTTTTCAAAATCGGCAATTTGTTTCAGGAAAATCATTGAATTTTGTAATTGTTTGTAACTTTGCCAAAGATCTTAAAATGGATAAGTTAGTAAAAAAATAGAACAATTGACAGTTTTTGAGTTTATTTTTATTTGTGGCTAATTAGGCCGTTACAAATATTTATTTCACTTTTTGTCCCACCACCCTTCGGCTGATCGAGGGGGGGGGATAAAAATAATAAAGCATTTAATCTGAAAAATATTAAAAACTCATCGGATTTGTTAAAGAATTTTTAGCAAAACCCGAAATTTTGATAAATATTTTTTGTCTGCCCCCTCAAAATTCAAAATCCAGCCAAAAAATTTTGAAGGGGGGGGAGACAAAAAGTAAAAAATAAATTTGTATCAGCCTTAGTAATTAGCCTGATTCTTAAGACAGCAATTGTTAAACGTATTTTCATTAAAACTATAAAAGGAAATACTTGTGGATTTTTAAAGTTAGGCCGTTGCAAATATTTATTACTTTTTTTTGTCCCACCACTCTTTGACTGGTCGAGGGGAGGGCATAAAAATAATAAAGCATTTAATTTGATAAATATTAAAAACTCATCGTATTTGTTAAAGAATTTTTAGCCAGACCTGATATTTTGGTAAATATTTTTTATCTGCCCTCTGAAAATGCAAAATCCTGCCAAAAATTTTTGAAGGGGGGCACCACCACCCCGGTGAGACAAAAAGTCAAAATTAAATTTATATCAGCCTTAGGCTGATACAAATTTATTTTTTACTTTTTGTCTCCCCCCCCTTCAAAATTTTTTGGCTGGATTTTGAATTTTGAGGGGGCAGACAAAAAATATTTATCAAAATTTCGGGTTTTGCTAAAAATTCTTCAACAAATCCGATGAGTTTTTAATATTTTTCAGATTAAATGCTTTATTATTTTTATCCCCCCCCCTCGATCAGCCGAAGGGTGGTGGGACAAAAAGTGAAATAAATATTTGTAACGGCCTATGGCCAAAAAAATTTTTCCGGATGAATCCCTAAAGAAATTGTGGTAGGATTTTCCCATGGAAATAATTCAAAAACTTCCAAAGGTATTACCGAAGAAATTCCTGAACAAATTGAGATTTAATCTGTAATCATGCACAATGTCTTTAGGGATTTTCCCAAAAGAATCTTTCGATTATTTCTGCAGCGAAAATTTTGGGAATTTCTTGAAAGATTTCGACGAGACTTTGTTCAGAAGTTTTTTTGAAATTTCCTTCAGATATTTTTCAGGAATCCCTCCAGGAATGCCTTTACACGTTTTTTAAAGATTTTTTGTTTGTTTAGGCCTCTTTTATTTTTTCTGGAATCCCTTAATACATTCCTTTAAGAATTTTCAAAAAAACCTTGTTCAATCCTTTAGAAATTTCACCGTCTTTGCTTGCAGAGATTTTTGAATTGATTTTTAAAACAATTGTTTTATTGAATCGTGGAAACTTTCTTGATTCATCTAGGTGCGAATTATTTTCAAAACTCAAAGGGATTTTCTCAGCCTTTTTTTAGAAGTTGCTCAGGCAGTTTTTTCAACCATTCTCTTGTGAATTCCTTTTCAGTTTAATAATCTAATAATTTGGAACAAATCAAATGGAAAGATTTTTCGGAATATTTTTTCGGTAGTTTCTTTGGAAATTTCGAAATAAATTGCATTGGAAATCCTTCCGGTCATTTCATTGAGAAATCTTCTGGGAATTTCATTGAAAAGTTCTTTTTAAATATTTTTGTTTTTTTTTTAGTTCTGTGGTTCATACGAGACTTCTTTAAACAGTTTAACAACAATATTTCAGCATTGCTTCTGGGATTTTATCTGCATTCGCTCTGGAATCCTTTTTCAATAATTTCGTTGGAAACCCACTTTTACGGCTTTTCACGTTTACGGATTTTTTTTTTAATTTGAATTACATATTTTTGAAAATGTCGTCCTTGATGCAAATTACATGCAAATTACATTAAAAGTTTAATCGGAAATCTCTTTCAGGAATTTCTTCGGTTATTCGTTTTACAAATTTCTTCCGTATTTTTTCCGGTAATTCCAATGAGCTTTTGTTAAGAAATTCGTTGAATAATTAATTTGGCAATTGCTTGGCTTTCTCGACAGTTGCTTTGGAAAAGTATTTCATCAATATCTTTGGCAATTACTCAAGCAAATGTTTTGGGAAATTCTCCCGCCAGATGTCACACATTTCTTTTTTTGCGACAATTTCTATGGAAATATTTTCTGCAAGTCCTTTGTAACCATTTCCGGCAATTTTCTTAGATATTGATTCGAAAATTCCTTACGTTTTTTTTCATAAAGTTTGCTTCGACAACTCTTTCGGCATTTCTTCAAATCTTCGGAAATTCATTTAGATATAATTTCTAAAACTCCATTGGATTTTTCATCGGCAATTGTTTTGCGAATGGTTTTGGTAGATTCCTCTGGAAATGCTTTCACAATTTCATAGGCATTTTTTTAATACCATCGGCAATTCCAATGATTTTTGCGGCAATTCGATTGAGAATTTCTTCGCCATTCTTTTAAAAACAGCCTCTTCGGCAATTATCTCCGAAATCTACAATTCTTTTTGTAATTCCATTCCAATTAAATTTGCAATCTTTAAAGAAATTGTCAGAGAAAGAAGAAATTTCAGAAGCATGGGTCAAGGAATTCCAGAATAGTATCCTAATTTTTTTTTTACAAAAACTATAACGAATTGCTGAAGGCTTTCTCGAAGGTTATGTTGAAGGAGACGAATTTCGCACCAACTCGTCTTCGGGGTTGGCAGCACCCCCTCAGAATGTTATGAAATTTTGTAGGTTTCAAGACTTTACCTTTTTAAGCAGCTTTGCGTATTTTGTTTTTTCAAAATTAACCTAGACTAACATTTAAAAAGAGTCAAAGTTCTTTAATCGTTTTTTTTTTCACAAAAAATAACTCGAATATGATAAGATGTACAAAAATGTGATGTATGGGTGACATTTAGAGAATTGTCCAAGCTTTCATGAAAAAATATTTTAAAAATTCTAAATATATTTTTACACGCTAAAAAATATATTTTTAGAATTAAAAGTCAATTTACAGAAAATGCCCACTTTTTTATGTTTTGAAATTTTTTTTCCAAGAAAGTCAATATTGTTGCCTAACTTTCCTCCATACATCACAAGATGGGCACTTTTAAGGAAAAAAAGTTTTTCTAACAAAAACTTTTTCATGTTAGTTTTTTTAGCGTGTTGCGCATTAGCCGTTTTTTTTCACAAAAAATATAACTCGAATATGATAAGTTGTACAAAAAAGTGATGTATGGGGGACTTTTAGGGAATTGTCCAAGCTTTCAAGAAAACATATTTGAAAAATATAAAAAAATGTTTTACACGCTAAAAAATATCTTTTCAAAATTAAAAGTCAATTTACAGAAAAAGCCCACTTTTTTATGTTTTGAATTTTTCTCCCAAGAAAGACAATATAGTTGCCTAACTTTCCTCCATACATCACAAGATGGGCATTTTTAAGGAAAAAAAAAATTTCTAAAAAAAACTTTTTCATTTTATTTTTTTTTGCGTGTTGTGCATTAACTCGTACAGTAATGTATCCAGAATCCTAATGACAATCCATTAAAACTTAATGGGCTCAACTACTTTTTTAATATCTTAACGTGCTTGACATTGAAAACGTGCTTGATATTGGAAAGGGCTCAAGACAAATTTGCTTTTAGGGTTTTATATCAATGTATAAACGCTTGTGTATTGATGAAATATGTACATATGTATATGTGTATTCAATTATTTTCTTTTCTACAATATATACATCCTTCTTTTATACATTCTATTGTAACGTTTTTTGAATATAAGATCTTTAGTCTATCTGAAACAAAGTAAACTTTTTTGGATTATCTTTTGAATTCGAAAACTTCTTCGCTTCAATTTGATTTTCAGAAATTGGCACAAATGAATGAAATTTTTGTGTACCAGGTATTGTTTTTACGTGACTGTATGTGTATAGTTCTTCAAGTTCATCCGTTATTTTTGCATATTGTTCATTTGAAATAAAGCAGAAATTCAATTTTGTTATATGTATATCTGACTGTTTAACTGCCCAGTCATACAGTTCTCGAGGAGTTGTGATTGTGTTTCCATAATCTCGAGCAAGACTTGCTCGTTTTGCAATTCGCTTGAGAGTACCTCCAACAGCGTCACATGGACCTTTGCCATGTGAAGTTGCGAAGAAGTGCCATTCTGCTTCCAATCCATAATTGGACCGAAAACTGCACAAACTGGCAAATTTTTTTTTTGTTCTTATAATGAGCTGCTGCTCCATCTGACATGAAAGTAATTTTTGAGAAATCAATCGATTGTTTAATGAAATCCAGCAGTTTTGATATAAATAACTGAACTGCTGTTGTATCGTGTGTAAGTACTTCAGATATTATTATAAAGCTCAAGTTTTCCAACTTATTTTCTTTTCTGTAGTACACTTCAAAGGGGTGAATGGTAGCTTGAGAATTATTCCAATGGTAACTTTGAGCTGAATTTTGAATGATAAATGAATAATTTTCGGAAAAGTCACAAATTGTTAATACTTTACCCTGTTTAAGAGATTATTTTTTATCCCGCAAAAATGAAATGAAATGAAATTCTTGAATGAATGAAATGAAGTTCTTTATAAATGAAATCATGAGTTATAAGCTTATCAACTTTTTCTACAAAATACGGAACAAACTCGTCTATAGGCTTAGTAATAGTTTCCAAATTGCATTGATCAGTGGTTAGCCATTGTTGAAATAAAACCGATTCTTTATCATTCGCTTCTAATAATGATGTTAGTTCACTGGTTCTAGGCACACAATAATACAATTTCAGCAAACAGAATGCTGTTTTAAGCATTCAGATATCAAAACAAGCTGAGAAACAGGTTCTATTCCAGTTGGGATGTAACGCCAAGAAAAAGAAGGCACCCAATCAAACAAAGTTGTAATGCCCATTGAGTGTTATTAAATGGGTATAAGGATTCTTGATACATCCCGTACGAGTTAATGCGCAACACGCTAAAAAAACTAACATGAAAAAGTTTTTGTTAGAAAAACTTTTTTTCCTTAAAAGTGCCCATCTTGTGATGTATGGAGGAAAGTTAGGCAACAATATTGACTTTTTTGGAAAAAAATTTCAAAACATAAAAAAGTGGGCATTTTCTGTAAATTGACTTTTAATTTTAAAAATATATTTTTTAGCGTGTAAAAATGTATTTAGAATTTTTCAAATATATTTTCATGAAAGCTTGGACAATTCTCTAAAAGTCCCCCATACAACACTTTTCTATAGGTCTTGTCATTTTTGAGTTACATCGATTTTAAAAAATTCTTCGAAAAAAAGTTAGGCCCTCTTCAAATGTTACTGGTCGAGTTGGCGCGAAATTCGTCAGGAATCTCCAATTAAATTGCCGGAGGAATTCTCAATGAAAATACAAAGAAAGTACATATAGAGTTGAATTCGAATTGCCGAAAGAATTCTGAAACATTTTGAAAATAAAAATTCTAAAGAAAATGCCTTTGAAATTGTCATAGGTGCTTCAAGGGGTCTTAGGAGGGTTCTAAAGGGTCTCAGGAGCGTTTCAGAGATGTTAGGGAGTACCAGGAGATCATAGGGGCCTTTCAAGGAGGCTCCATACAAAGGTGCCTCAGAAGGTCTCAGGAGCGTTTCAGGAAACGTTTTAGGGAGTTTCTAAGGTTACCAGGAGATCTCAGGAGCATTAAACGGGATCTCAGGGGGTTTTAGAGGGTTTTCATAGGCCCCCAAGGAGGACTGACGGAGTTTCAGGGGCATTTCTGCAGGTCTCAGGGAGGGTACCACGGGACACTTTAAGCAGTCTCAGGGAGTTCCAGGGGTCTCCGAAACGCTTCAGTGGCGATTCAGGGAGTATTATGGGCGTTTAAGGCGGGTCCCAAGGGTTTTCAGGGGATCACATTAGAACTCAAAGATTGTTAATGGAACCAGAGTCGTTTCATGTAGTTTTAAGGGGTTTCAGGGGGTGCTTGGGTCACTTAGTGGTCTTCAGAGGCGTTTCGGTGGGTTTCAGGAAGTCCCTTGGGGGCTGAAGGGGGCTTCAATGAATCTCAGGGCGTTTCAAGAGGCTTCCAGATGGCCTCAAGGACACTTCTCAAAGGATCCCAGAGAAGTTACAGTGAGTTCCAGGGGCGTTTCAGGAGGTTCCTGGAGATGTCAGAGGCGTTTCAAGAGTATATACTAGTGTTTCGTCCAGCGGTTGTTATTTATTTTTAACTTAAAATTTTAAAAGAGGGAAAAGCCATTTCAAGTGATTTCGGGGTATTTCAAGAGGTCTCAGCGGGTTTAAGGGGGTTGCAGGAACTTCCAGGGGCGTTTGAGGGTGTCACAATGGGCCGCAAAGGATTTCAGTGGGTTTCCAGTGGGTCCCAGGTGGTTTCAAGAGGTACAGTGACCCCACACCGATGAATCACCTTAATTTTGTACACTATTTATGAATCACCATGTTAATCGAATAGGCGATCCATAAACTGTGGTCATTTTTGCCGATTCATAAATTGTGGGATCACTGTACCAAGAGGTCTCAGGGGCACTTCAGGGTATCTCAGGATCGTTTCAGTGGGCCTCCTGAAACCTTTTGAAACTTCCCGATTCCCCTTGAGATTGTTTGTAACGCCCCTGAGTAGGGGGGTCGAGTGGGTGAGTGGGATTTTCAAAAGCTAATGTAAATTGGTGATTTGATAACACAGGCTGTCTGAGAGTTTTGATTGGTTATCCGTTGTGTTCTATTGTTAATGCTTAACACTGGGTTTGATCTCTTTCACTCTATTTCTTATCAAAACATTGATTCAAACTTATGACTCAAGACACATAAATGCCGATGTCAACTGTACTAACTTTGGTTTTCTTTTCTTCTTGTTTCAGGTACGTTTAAAACTGACATACCAACCAAAAATTTCGTAAGATATTTGTTTTGAGGGTAACTTTTATTGCGTTGAAATTTAATTTAAAAATATTATACTGCACTTTTAGTCTTGGTCAACTGATTGTATCTTCAATTGAATTATATATTATTAGAGCTTGATTTTTTCACATCAAACAAAATAAAAGAATATTATCTTTAAAAATGAAGATGAAGATTTCTTATGAAAAAATTTGTTTTCATATTTTTTTTTATTCGGTTCAAATTTTTCATAACATTGAAATTTACTTCGTCATATATGCCCCTTTGAAGCATTTCCGAGGTCTCCTGGAGCCTCCTCAGATCCCCTGAAACGCCCTTTAGATCCCTGAGAAGACTTTTGAGACGTCCTTGTAACCCCATCGAACATCCTGGGACCCCTGGGAAACGCCCCTTAGATCTCCTGACATTGACCCGGATTTTTTATAAACAAATGTATAGTTGACTTAAAAAAACACATTGTTATGAAATTTGGAATGTACAATGTCTAGCTAGTATACTTTCCGATGATGCAATAAAAAGTTCGATTTTTTTTTATCCTCGCAAGGTATGTAACCCCTTTACTACGCCATTGTCATGATCCTGCGCTTCTGTTCCCCTTACGGACCAGCAAAGTGGTTATCGCCGATGCTGACGGTGAAACTGCTGGTCCATCATCAACCCGGAATGCAGCAAATCCCCGATGATTACACATCCCCCACCACCGCCCTCCGTCGTCATCAGCCAACTACTATCGTCGACGCCATCGTTGTCATCATTCCCAATCGCTATCGCCGCCGCCGCCACCGTTATATTCTAAGCATCCACTGCACTGCTGCTACAAAATCCGCGTGGTAAATCCCTGTGACCCGGATTGGCGAGAGTGGATACCGACAATGGCCACCGCCGCGCTGCGTCGCTCCACCGGAAGGTGGCGGAAAGGATTTTCTTTCACTTGCAGTTCGGGGACGTGATCGGATTCTTTCGTTGCTGCTGCTGCTACTAGTAACTAGAGGTGGTATCAAAACCATATCTATGGCATCTAAGCTAGCTTCGCTCCATCACCCATCAGAGGAGGGAACGGCGACAGAGGGAACGATTTCCACGAAACGAGTTCGCCGGGTCGTCCGGGTTCTGGTGCACTCTTGGAAGAAAGATTTCCGCCAGCCAGCAGCAGCAGTAGCAGCGAGGGTTAAATTGAACTTTGAGTGAATGATCTTACGGACAGGCAGCAGCCAGGCTATCGCCGCCGCCGGAAGCAACCAACCCCCGTGTGTCGGGGCGGAAACAAAGGCCAGATAAATTATTCATCAATCATTGATTTATGGTACGAGGTCCTTATCGCTGCCAACGCTAAGGCAATATGTGAGTTGGGTGGAATTGAGAGGACGATGCATTCGTTGGAAACATTTAGCTGGAGTACCATCAGTTACGGAATGGAAGTCGTGAAGTTTACGATTCTTACTACTAAGAAAGGAATTGATGAAAAAAGAACGAAGATTTGTTTCAGAGAGGTCTCCAGTTAGCCTAGTGGTTAAGGCTATAGATTGCTAATCCGGAGAAGACGGGTTCGATTTCCGTTCTGGTCGGGCAAATTTTTTCAACTTTCTGGACATTGTGTTTCATTGTGCTTGCCTCACAATATACATGCAATTCATGCAAATGGCAGGCAAAGAAAGCCCTTCAAATAATGGCTGTGAAAGTGCTCAAAGAACACTAAGTGAAGAGAGGCAGGCAAAGTTCCAGTAGGAACATTGAGCCATACTGAAGAAGAAAAAGGTCCTGGAAACCATAATAAAACTTAAATATTTGTACTTGTCCCTTAACATGGTTTTCAGAACTATCTTGTATCTATTTGACATTGTATTTAACAAGACATACCGTTATTACTAAGAATTTCCCCTCAAATAAAATGTCTGTGAAACCTCCTTAAATTCTAGGTATTACTTATCATGCTGGAAAGACTTGTAATTAGAAGGTACGAAATGTTGCTAATTGAAAAATTAAGAGATGAAATTTGTGAAAAAATCGCGTTCTTGTGGGATTCAAACCCACGACTCCGTATTCGATAGACCGGCACTTTAACCAACTAAGCCACAGAACAGGTAATGATTCTGCGGTTTAGAAAGCCAAACTGATATCGAAGCCACCTTCTCATCAAAAGTTATTTCACAATACGAGACCTGTAGAATAAATGGGCATTAACTTAATCACAAGATTTTAAGTTTGTTTTTTTTTTTAAATAAAATTTTTTATAAACTCTTATGAATGTTTGGGAATACTCGTAATTAAAAGTGAATGGCTAAGGTATTTAAATTTGAACTATTTATTTAAATTGCTATAAATAACACTTGTTTACTAGTTCACATTTTTGAACTCGATAAGCTGATGAGCAGTTTTACTGTACTGCCCTGAGTTGGAAAGCTGAAGGAAAAAAAAAATACACAAGAGCGGATTTTTTTTTCAACTTCTCATATGAGGCTTGATGATTTTCGTTCTTTTTTCAAGAACATACAGTGTCGGACAAAACAATAAGACCACCAGCCATTTTTCATACAAAATGGCCAAGTTTGACGATCTCATGCTCGGTTTCTAGTGAACCAATTTGGCTGAAATTTTGATAGCCGCCATGGAGTTACGTGAATTTTTATTTGTATTTTATTGATTGACTTCTGTTCACTACATCAAAAGTTACAGATATACGAAACGACAAAATAATAGGACCACTTTCAGATTACCATTACCAAAGGATATTTGAGAGTATCTGATACTTGATTATTGATAAACAAGTACTAAAATTAAGGATGCCATTTAAACTTGGCGATATTTTTATTGAATTGGCAACAAATGACCATCATAAAAATCTGGTGTTAGAATTTTGTCGCACCGTATATCTGTAACTTTGGAAGTAGTGAACAGCACGCAATCAATTTGATACAAATCAAAATTCCCGTAACTCAAAGTCGGCTGTCAAAGTTTCAGCCAAATCGGTTTACTAGAAACCGAGTACCGTATCGTCAAACTTGCCTATTTTGTATGAAATAGGACCGACACTGTTTGAGAGCCACTCCTTGAATTTTTAGGAACAAAAATCTGAAGAACTGAATGATAGCGCTGGAAAATTTATCGATTAGTTATACGCTGGTGGTGAACATCGATCGACTTTTTACCTCGATACGTCGTTTAATTCTTTGGATTGGTGCTTTTGAAAATTAGAGGTATGGCCTCGAAATATCTTCACCTTTCAACATTGGCTTTTGAAAGTATTATAAAATTTTGAAAATAAAATACAAAACATTATAATTTTTTTTGATTTTTTTTAAATTTTGTCGAAAATAGGGGTGATTTTTGTATATTCTCGTTGATTATATGAAATTTTGCTCGATGCATCTATTCTTCTTGAGAAAAAAAGAAAACAAAATGTATCACACTGTAATACATGTTTGGGTTCTGGAAATGTTGAAAATCCATGCCAGAGGTGAAAACATAGAGAACTGATCTGGAAAAACTTCAGATCGACACCTAATAGAAATTTTGGAGAATTTCCCTAAGGATTCCGGGATGATTTTCTAAAATGACTAGAATTTTTTATTATTATTATTATTATTATTATTATTATTATTATTATTATTATTATATTTATTTTTTAACTTCTGATTTTGAAAGAGGGAAAAGCCCCTTTGAGTGATTTCCTTACATTACGAAATCGTTCTCAAAAAGGCATAAAACCTCTTTTTCTTTTCGAAAAAACAGTAATTACAAAATAACGAAAACTTAATATCAAAGGCTCATCCGGAATTGTTCCATGCCAGAGCGAACGACATCCAATGGGCCACCACACGTATGGAAATCAGGGGTCAAATACTTGATCGGAATCATCGGAATCGTATCCTAGGGAAGTGGTTTCTAAAAATAAAAAGAAAAAACAAAGCAGCGAGCATCAAATTTGACAAGAAATTTCATTTAAATATTGATATACTATATTAAAGATGGGCAGAAATTTAATTTATTTCGAAATTTATCTCGAACAGACACAGGAATATCATTGCTCAAGCAAACCATTCTATCCATAAGTTTTTGTCTAGGTAATTTATAACGAGGACATTCAAAAACAATATTATCTATATCTTCATATGATTTATCACATGCACAAAGATTGATTGATTTGAAATGAAAGTTTATTGAATTTAGAGCCAAAAGACAACTCAAACTGTCAGAACACACCATGTATATGCTAGGTGTACAATTTTTAATCAAATTACATGTAAAATATAGAGCAATTAATTCAGCTGTGAAATTGGAACATGGGGATTCCAATTTATAAAAATGGACCAAATGCAAATTAAACACTCCAAACCCTGCAACACCGTCAATCATGGAACCATCTGTATAATAACCCGGGTAGAGGCTAATGGCAAACAAAGGACAAAATAATAACTGGTTTTGCCATCATATCTCGTTTTGCCATTCTTCTGTTATTACGAAAAACTTAAAATGGCAAATCAATAGCAAAATATACAATCATAGCAAATCTTGCCATTGATATGTTATTCATGAATAATGCTAAATAACACATCAATAACAAAAATTACTATCATGGTAAAACTTGCAATTTAGCACCTTTTATAATGAATTGTATAAAATATCAAAACAATAACATAAGTTACATTCCTAGCTAATTTTGCCATTATTTTGATATTGTGAGAAATTATTTATGAACATTAGGCACCATAACATATTTTACTCTTAATATACCATTAACTATTATATTGTATATTTCAAGCACAGACAAACAGACGTAACACTCTGATAATTCCCATCGTTCACCGATTTAACGATCTTCTTCAAAATTTGATAGTTGGCCAACTGCCCAACCGTGGCGCTCGCAGAGTTTTTGTTCGAGTTTAAAGTTTGCTCACCACCGCCACCTAGTTGGTGGTTGGCCAAACATAGTCCTTTTAGCATTGGGCGAATATGTTTCCGTGACTATGATTTGAATCGTAAATTGTTCGAAGTGTTACGTCTGTTTGTCTGTGTTTCAAGCATAACTTTTCAATTCGACGTATCTCGCAAAAGTAAACAAATCCGCTGTGTGTTTGATTCGCAATGGATTCTATTTGATGCACATCAATTTATGTTAATTTAGAACTCAAACAATTAAAGAGTATACACAAAATAATACTGTTTGTACATTGATTGATGAACTTAAATTTTATTGAAGAAAAAAAAAGAAATAGCTCATTTTACCTTCCTTCTGCTACTTTGAAATAATAACTGAATCTACCATTATTTTAAAATTGAATTTGAACAACTAAACCTACCATTATTTTGATCGCCACATAAACAGCTAAATTTGTTCTTATTCTGTTATCAATAACTCAAGAATGTCATATTTTGTTATTTACCGATAACAATTAATTTGGGTCTTATTTTGTTATTAATATCTCAATAATAACTTATTTTGTTCTTCAATTTAATTCGCATGCTTTACCATTAGTTTGTTATTATAATGGCAAAATAAGTTATTTTTAAGCTCTGCTACCAAAATTTTGTTATTATTTTTGTTATTTTAACTCTTATTTCAAACAAACAAATAACACATTTTGCCATTCAAACATTCTGTTTTAATGGTAAAATTTGCCATTATTTTGCCATTAAGCTCTACCCGGGAAATTTTATCATTTTCAATCCCAATGTGTTTCAACTCTTCAAGTTTTGATAAGTCAATACAAGGACGATATGAATGGACACTCATACTATATTCATGAAAACCGGGGGAAGAATTTTGAACAACATTTTCTGTAGAACAGAAAATAAAAGAACTTAAAATTTTGCTAGAAGGATTGATTTCATTGAGTGTTTTTAATGTATCGATTAGTGGACGACTAATTGAAAAACAATGGATCAAAAATTTACTACCGTCGTTGGGGGTGAGAATGGGTCAAAAAAGGATACTCAAAGATTGTTTGTTGAATAACAAATGCAATTGAAGTCAGAATAACTTTTTATTTGGTATGTATACTCTTCTATGTGGTTATGATAGTTTAGCAAGAAAGTATCATATTAAATGAATTGCTTACTAAACTACAAATGATTGAAAATTGACCCAATCTCACCCCTTAGAGGGGGTGAGAATGGGTCAAAGTATTCAAAATAGCCTATTCAAAAATATAAGTTAATTTTATTGATCATATCTAGTAAAGCTACTTGAAATACGATGTAATCATTACGACTTAAGACTTAGGTAATTTTAAAAGATGGTAAATCCGCCTAAAAGGGCTAATACATCCGAAAAAATGGTTGAAATTTGATAAAATAACGTTTGCATGTTGTATCGCCATTTTTAGCCACCATAAACATCCTCATTTAAAGTTTCAACCTCCATGAGAGGAGGGGGATTGCAATGAGGGAGGGGCGCATTGAAAGATTGATTAAAAAATATATTTTTAGTATACTGCATAAGACATGTTTAACCAAACCCTCCGTTATAAACTCTTACGTACATGATATTTGGCCTCTATATAGCCAAAGCAAATCACTCCATCTCATAGAGGGTCGAGCAAATATTATGTTACACAACATTTCACATTATTAGAACCTCTCCCGCAATAACATTTAAAGAGATTTTTGAATATTTTTTTTTTGAGCCCTAGCAAAACGATAGACTTATTCTTCTTTCTTCAGTATTTTCTATGTATTTTATGAATGATCCTTATATGGCACTATTTTCGAAAAAAAAAGTGCTTTTATGAAGATACGGTAACATGACACCACTCTAACGTCAAATGGGGACTGAAAAACTAGTTAAATTTTTAGATAAGTTTATGTGCACTCGATAATTTGCTTGACCCAATCTCACCCCCATTCTTAATATTTAGACATAGGGTCGAAAGTATTGACTTTTAAAATAAAAAGAGCAATGACAGCCCGTTTTTTTCATTACATCAACCAGGTAATACCTACAGCTAACCACTTATAAGAAAATTTATGGTAAGGTACTTGTGTTAAATATTCCGAAGGAGAAATTTTTTCAGAGTGATTTACTAGTAGCTTCATCATATAAGTTTAGCCACAAATTTAACAAAAAACGATTATTGCCAAACATTTTAATCTGCATCATGACGTGTAAAAACATCTCCTCTTTGAAATAATATAAAGTTTTCAGCATAAATAAGCGATAGTTGATAAGCTATTTCAAATTTTATATTTCTCCGTTTTGACCCAATCTCACCCCCCAGACCCATTGTCACCCCCATCGACGGTATTTAATTCATGAAAACGATTTTTGAGTGGAACAACACCTGCTAAAACTTCTACGGATTTTGTATGAGTAGAATTCAACAGTTTTAAGCAGATTCTTAAACTTCGAAACTGAATTTTTTCAAGTTTGGAAAAATGTGTTTGTACAGCACATCCAAAAGCGAAACAACCATATTCCATAACAGAACGAATGGTTGTTTTATAAAGATTTATCATATCAGTAGGATGAGCACCCAACCATGTTCCAGTGATTGTACGAAGAAAATTTATTCTTCTCGAACAAATTTTTTAAATATATTTAATATGTTTATTCCACTTCAATTTTGAATCAAACCAAATGCCAAGATATTTATATTCAAATACTTGTTCAATTTGATTATAATTCAAATATAAATCAATACCTACTGGGGTATGTTTACGAGAAAATATTATGAATTTGGTTTTTTGAGCAGAAAAACTGAAACCATTATTATGCGCCCAGGTATTTATATTATCCAAAGAATTTTGCATAAAATGACGAAGAATTTCTCTATTTTTTCCACTAATAGAAATTACATTATCATCAGCAAACTGAATCAAATAACATCCGTTTGGAATAATGGAAATCATGTCCCTTGTAAATAAATTGTACAAAAATGGACTTAAACAGGAACCCTGAGGAAGTCCAAAATAGCTATAACGTATCATTTTTGTAGATCCGTTATGGAAAAAGTGCATAATTTTGAAAGAAAACAAATTACACAGGAAATTCGAAATAATAAATGGTATTTTACAATCATTCATTTTCTCAAATAATAAATCTATCAAAACGGAATCATATGCACCAGACACATCGAGGAATGTAGAAACAACATCTAGTTTCTTATTGAACGCTAGTTCAATATGAGAGGTTAAAAGAGCAATACAGTCCCGAGTCCCACGACCTTTCCTAAATCCATATTGGGATGATGCAAAAATATTATTTTTTTCAGCCCATAGTTCAAGGCGGTTTAAAATCATTCTTTCCATTAATTTTCGAAGACATGATAATAAACTAATAGGTCTCCTACTATCTGCTAATGATGGATTTTTGTCAGGTTTTAGAATACTTATTACTTTAATAGACCGCCATTTAGAAGGAATAGTATTCTGAAATAGAAATGAATTATATAAAGAAAGTAAATGCATCTTCCCATCAAGTGGTAAATTTTTTAAAACAATAAATTTTATGTTGTCAATACCTGGTGCAGTATTTTTGGTAATAGAAATGACTAGAATTGAAATAGGTTGGAAATATTGGAAATTACATTTTCTGGCACTTCTCATATACTCTCTAAAATAGTTCTGGAAATAATTCTGGCAAAATCACAAGATAAAGTGTGTGAGTGTGCGTTTTCAGTAGAACAGAATTCTTCTTTCATCTTACCGAAATTTCTGATGATATTTCGAAATGATTTGTAGATACTTCTTGAAAGAATTTCTGCCAGTTTCAGTTTTACAATTTTAAGACAATTATTGCAAATTAAAAGAATTGTAAAAATGTTTTTGATGTAACTTTCGAAGGGCTTTCTGTAGATACGAGAATTTTATAGACTTTGTTATCATCGACAGCATTGAAAAAACTAATGGTATAGGATTTTTTTGAAGAAGTATTCGAAGGTGTACTGGGAATGTTTAGAGATGTGGTTGTTTTAGTTCTTGTAACGAATTTTTGTGATCATACTCGTAGAGCTCAAACATTTTTGACAAACATGCTAGTAATATTTTTGGTGGAAATCGAAATGATTTTCTGGGTACATATTTGAAATACTTGGTTGTTCTTCCAGTGGGATTTTCTGGTAGAAATATTCAAAGACCAATCAATTTCATAATTTCAACAAATAAGTTTCTAAAAAAATATTTTGAAATTTCTTTTGGAGGAAAAATTCTTCATCTATCCAATTTGGAAATATTGTTCTGAAATTTCTGAGGTAATATCTGAACATTTTGTCTCGATGAATGATTTTTTGCGGAGATCCATGAGGGTTTTTGTGAGCGAATCTCTAGGAAAAATGCTGGTCAAAATCTTTAAATATTCATGATAAATTATTGAATAACGCAATAATGTATGTATATAATAAAAATTGTTTCTAGGAAATCAGCAAATAGCATGAGGTGAGACGCAATGAAGTAGAAAAGAATAATTTCTTCCTGATTTTTTTCAGTGATTTTTTTCTGACATTGTGTCAGAAAATTTATGCAAAAACTATGTTTCGGAATGTTTCTGGAACCCCATTTTGAATACCCTAAATTTAAATACAAAAACCTTCTTCATGGATTGAGCAATACGAATCGGAATTCAGAAAATTCTTCAGCATTTGTGTTAAGTATTGAACCAACTTTTAGCTTACATAAAGAAAACCTTTGAAGATTTCTTAAAATATTTTAATTTGAATTTTTTTTCGAACATCAATTGTATTCTCCGGTTGTGGGACCGAAAATTCAAGTGAGTTGTTATAAAATTGACTGTATTTATAGTAAAGAGTGTAAAAAATAGCACACATGCCCATATGGTTCTATAACATGTATCTAGAATTTTGCCGGGAGACTCCATTATTTCATCTACGGTTTAGCTGTTTTTAGGAATCTTTTCTTTTCTGTTTTGCCATTAAATTTCTGCTCAAATTCCCACGAAACGCTTTAAAGTTTTTGTACAGACGTTTTTTTTAAAGATTTCTGTATTCATTCTTTCATTGAAATTGTTTTAAGATTTGAATGTTTCTTTAACAATGACTAAATTTAAAAAAATAATTAAAAACATATCAAATTACCTACTGGAGTGTATTACTTAGAACTTCTGAAGCGATTCCCTAGGAAAATTCTAGAAAAAATCTTCTCAAGTCAAAATCTTCTTATATTTTTCGTTTTTAGATTTAATAAAATAACGGAGATTTTTTGCCTTTCTCGTACACTAAGTGTACTGGAAAGGCTATATGTTCACTTCAAAAATGACTTTTTGATAGGAGGCCCGGAGATTCGAGTCACATATACCAATCAACTCAGCTCGACGAATTGAGGTGATGTCTGTGTGTGTGTATGTGTGTGTGTATGTGTGTGTGTATGTGTAGAAATGAACTCACGTCACTTTTCGGCAGTAAATCTCAACCGATTTTAATGACCGACGGTTCATTCGACGCGGAATCTGGTCCCATTGTTTGCTATTGAAAATGGTTCGGATCGGTCCAGCCGTTCCGGAATTATGGCCATTTAGGCGTTCCGGATCGGTACCCCAGGAAGGGGCTAGATATGAAAATGCAACAAACCCACGCATGCGACACATCAAACCACGGCATTTTCGATAATATGATGAACGGTCAGCAAGAAAATAGTCTCAGACCATATCTGAACCGGTAATGTTCCGGAACCGGTTCCGAAGGTCTCACCAGAAGTGGCCAAATATAAAAGTGAACCAAACCCATGCATGCGACTCATCAAATCGCAGCTTTTTCAATAACCTGATAAACGGTTAACAGGAAAATAGTCTCAGATCATATCTGAACCGGTAGTGTTCCTGAACCGGTTCCGGGCGTCCCGCCGGAAGTGGACAAATATAAAAATGAAACAAACCCATGCAAGCGACACGTCAAATCGCGCCCTTTGCGATAACCTGATGCACAGTTAGCAAGAAAATGGTCTCAGATCACATAAGAAACTACCGGTGTTCCAAAACCGGTTCCGGAGGTCCCGCCGGAAGTGGCCAAATATAACAGTGAAGCGAACCCAGACATGCGACACATCAAGTCGCGGCTTTTTCCATAACTTGAAGAATGATAAGCAAGAAAATAGTCTCAGACAACCTAATATTCTACCGGTAGTGTTCCGGAACCGGTTCCGTATGTCCCGCCAGATGTGGCCAAATATAAAAGTGAACCGAACCCATGCATGCGACACTTCAAATCGCGGCTCCTTAGGCGACCTGATGAATGGTTAGTAAAAAATAGTTTTAGACCATATTTGAGACAACCGGTGGTTTTCCGGAACCGGTTCCGGGTTCCCTCCGGAAGTGACCAAATATTATTTTTTTGTCTTTATTAACGAGATTATTAACTCGAAGCTAGTTCATCTCGGGACCCTTCCCTTCCCTTCCGAAGGAAGAACCTACGTTTTGTGAGTATGTCGGGAGTGGGATTCGATACCAGGCCCTTGGCATGATAGTTTTGTGTTCTAACCATCAAACCAGGCCCGCTTCACCGCCAAATATTTAAGTGAACCAAACACATGCATGCGACACATCAAATCGCGGATTAGGTAACCTGATGAACGGTTAGCAAGAAAATAGTTTCAGACCATATTTGGGACAACCGGTTGTGTACCGAAACCGGTTCCGAGTGTTCCGCTGAAAGTGGCCAAATTTAAAAGCGAACCAAACCCATGCATGCGACATGTCAAATCGCGGATTTTCCGATAACCTGATGAACGGTAAGCAAGAAAATAGTCTCAGACCACATAAGAAACTACTGGTAGTATTCCAAAACTAGCGTTGGGTCGAAGACGGCTAATAACAAGACAGACATCTACCGTCTTAATCCATATACCTTGGGAGCTACAAGCACACTAGCGCCACGAACGACTTCAGGGAACAACATCATGAATGAGTGTGCATGCGATGCTACCATTTCCGTGTACGTATTTGCATGTACACGCACACAATCATATTTTAATGTTCCTGTGAATCGTTGAGGGCGTTTAAACCATGTCACCTGGAACAGGGTGGAAGCTGTCTGTCTTGTTATTAGCCGTCTTCGGTTGGGTGCTTCGTTGGAATTCAAAAGTGAGAAAAATTAAAGCAAGCGATAGATATCTTGACAAAACTAAGACGATCTCATCCAATCACACCATTTCAGATTCCTGAGGTGTAATAATGCAGAAGGATGGGTCAACGTTGTATGGGAAAATTAAAATTTAATCGTAATAACTCCGAACAAACTTTTTCAATTTTCTTTCGCGTCTAAAATGACTGCGTAAATTTTTTGTGCGACTGGTTGCTCCCTCACACATGGGATTCAGTATGAAAAATTTCAGTTATTTTTTTTTTTTATTATTTTACATGCATCTTGTAGCCAATGATAATAAAATATAGCGTGTGTAGAAGTGTGTAGAAAATAGACGTCAACGGAAACGTCATGAGTACATATTCGACGAGAAAGGCACTATCACCACTAGGTGGATCAATCCGGGTTTTTTAATTGGTTCTCATACACAGTTAGTGGAACGATCAAGGTATCTCTTAATTTGTTTCCCGGTGGGAAATGTGCAGCAGTTTTACCGAAATTATTTTTTTTAATTTCAGTAAAAAATAGTTTATGTGAATCTGAATAATATTTTCCACACGAAAAAAAAGAATTACTTTGGTCCTTTCTTCTATTGCGTATGGAAACCGACTTTTAAAATATGACTCCAATGTTTATAGAAATCTAAAACAAAAAAAAAAACAATGAGAAATTGTATCCAGTTTTGCATCAACTATTTATGCAAAAATCTTAGAAAAAGTTAAAGGAATGCTGTGAGTATTTCTTTTAAATAAACCTTAAATTAACTGAGGAGAAATTTAACGATAAAATGTTGATTTAATTTTTGGAGGAACTTTTAGAAAGAATCTACATCTAAAGCATTACTGTAGAAATTTGAGTAAACAAATACATTTCAAAAAACTCTCCGTGGACTTGCTAATGAAATCTCCAGAGGAATTTCGTAATAAGTCCTGGCAGAGTTTTCAGAGAAATTTTTGATGTAGATTTCAAAGGGAGTTTTTGGAGCAATTCATTAAAGAATAATTATGAAAAAAATATTAAGAATTCTTTGGAAAATTCATAAAGAAAACATCAGAATAACTCTGAAAGCATTCTTCGAATAAACTTTAGAAAAAAAGAAACCCCCTTGAGAGTTCCAGGAAAAATATTAGTCTTAGTTTAATGATACAGTTAGAGAATTATTGGAAAAATCCACAAAAGAATTTCTGAGCAATCATTGCTTTTTTTGTAAATCCTTGAACGGATTTATAGCGAAGTCATCGGAGAAATTCCAGGTGGAATCCTTGGGGAAATGTTAGAAGGACTTCGTTGTACAATTTCTTGTGGAATTTTGAAGAAAGTCATATTTAGAGGGAAGTCATCGGAGAAATTTAAGATGTAATCCTTATGAGATTATTAGACGGATTTAGACTTTTTTTTAGATAACGTCTTGGAGAAGTTTCGGGTTGATTTTCTGGAGGTTTTATTTGTATGAATAGCTCTAGAATATTTTTTGGACAAATCCACGAAAAAAATTTCAAAGGACTTCTTGGAGGAATTTCTGAAAAATTCCTCGGGAAAATTACTGAACGAATCGGCGAAATTTTCCCAATTATCCCCGGATAAGTTTTTGGTGAGAAATTCTTGACGGAGATCCTGGAGGAATGTGCAGAGGGGTTTAGAATTATCCTCAGATGAATGTTCTGAATATTTTATAAAAGATCGTAAAAACTTTTGAGGAATCCTTTACAAAAAAAAAAAAAACAAGAAAGAGTATGCAAGAGCATCCTTGGAGGAATCTTCGCAGAAATTTATAAAATAATTTTCGAAGTTGTTTCTGAAGGAATCCGAGGAAGAATAATCGAACATTTTTCCGAGGGACATAGCTGAAAATTTGGCAGGTATGCTTGAATGAAATTCAAGTGAAGTCATTGGACAAATTTCAGGTGGAATCTTTGGTTAAATATTCTGGGGACTTCTTGGTATAATTTTTGGAGAAATATTGGATATTTACTGGAGGTTTCCTTGTCGGATCAATTGTCGGTTAAATCTACGGCATTTTTTAAAGGACTTCGCAAAGGAAATTCTGAAAGTTTTCTCGGCTTTATTTTGAGAAGAATTTTCGACCAAATCTTAGGTGAAGTGTATAAAGAGGAGATTCTAATGCAATTTATGAAGGAATCTTCTGAAGAACTATTAGAAGAGTTCTCAGGGGAGTCCTCTAACAAACTTATAAATGGGTTTGGGGAAATTTCGGAGGAATCCACGAAATAACTACTGGGGAATCCGCGTAGAAATCCTAGCAGAAAATTAAAAAAAAAATCTCAAAAAATATCTCTGGAGCAATCTTTGGTAGAATTTCTGAAGAAGAAATTAGTAGAAGAATGATTGTAAAAATTATCGTGAAAAATTTAAATGACTTCTAGAAAAAAAAGTGTGGAAAAAATTTGAATTCCCTGAGGGAATATTTGAGTTGATGGATTGATTTGTCCTTATTTCAGAGACTGGACTGAAAGCTGGTTCGTCTCTAATCTTTGAGTGAATTTCTTAAACAAATATTTCTGTAGCAATGTTTTTCTTCATGAAACCTTTAAGGCCGGAACAAATCTCGTTTTCTTCTTTTGTCACAGTGCTCGGGGAGATGATAAATAACACAGCGTAACAAAAATTAACTTTTTGTCTGTCTCAAGAGCAAACTTATGTGTCTCCGAAGGATTTTGGGCCGCTGAATCCGAATCCGGGCTCAGATTTGCTCTAACACGTCACAATTTTGAGCTATACCTCAATTTATAGGGCAAAATATGCGATTTTGGGCTTTTTTGACTGCAAGCCATTAAGTAAGGAAATATTTTTTTAAGCAATCAAAAGGTTAATTGGTTAATTTACATCTAAATTAACGACTCATGCAAAATATTTCGTTTTACCAAATCGAAACTATCAATTAAACGATTTATGTTAGGTACGACATTTCCCATACAAGTCATCCTCCAAAAGTTGCATGCAAGTTTTCATACTAACATAAAATGCTTAAATCTATCAAATTTGATTATGTAAAACGAAATATTTTGCATAAGTCGTTAATTTAGATGTAAATTGACCAATTAACCTTTTGATTGCTTAAAAAAAATATTTCCTTACTTAATGGCTTGCAGTCAAAAAAGCCCAAAATCGCATATTTTGCCCTATAAATTGAGGTATAGCTCAAAATTGTGACGTGTTAGAGCAAATCTGAGCCCGGATTCGGATTCAGCGGCCCAAAATCCTTCGGAGACACATAAGTTTGCTCTTGAGACAAAAAAATGTTGCGCTGTGTAATAAACGTATTTTATGAAAAAATACCCGAACAATTGGCAAACTCACCTCACAAATTTCACCTTAAAATTTAAAAAAAATCTTGAATAATTTAATAGTTTTCCTCTTAAAATGTTGAGTTTCGGGGGGGTGTGGTTGACATAAGAGAAAATCAAAATTTGTGTCAGACTTAAGGGACTTTAAAATTTTTTTAGAAAGAAGTAGGATGCTCTGAAATATTGCCGCAATTCTCAAAAATATGCTAGAGAAATTCTCCATGGAACGCTTATAGAAATTCCTAAATAAAATCCTCTGTTCAATTTCCTTTTTTTCTATAAATTTCTGGAAAATCTTCTGTGTAATTTTTTGGGCAGGTTTTAGAGACAATCCTGAAGATGTCCTCTCAGTAATTCCAGGAGGAATCATACAATGGAACGTTAGAAACATCCTGAAGAAATTTTCTAAAAAATGTGTGGAAATTTGCTATGGAATTGGAAAAGACAAACCTTTGAAACAATTCCTGAAAACTGAAAATATTCTTGCACAACTCCTGGAGAGGAATTGTTTCTAATTTTTGTTAAATTCTGGACAAATCCGAAAACTAAAATCGGCAGGATGTCATGTAAGAAATTACTTAAGTAATTCTTTAAGTAGATTTCTCAAACAAATACCTACTGGTAGGGGTTTCCTATAAATTCTTCCTTGAAAATTTTAGAACCTCTGTGTAAGATCTCAAATTTAATTTTAAAATAATTTTGGTTATGGGCATCGATGGGGTTAATAATGTGCTTAAAAGGAAATGTGAAACTTTCAAAAAAGAATCATTTGTGGGTTTAAAAATTCCTTGTGAGCTTTAATGGAACACTTTTAAAAATTGTGTTTTTTTTTATTTGCTTGTGATAAAAGAAGATAATCTTGAAACGGTTGCGTTGTATATGAATCATAAATAAAATACGCTATAAGCACACAATAAAAGCGTGATGGCGCTGGGGTGGTCGAAAACGAGTCGAGACTGCTCCTGGATTGAATAAAATATTCCATAATTTCTGCCAGTAGAATCTTTTTTTTAATTTTCAAGGCAATTTAAATCCTTCTTCCTCAATCTTTAAACCACTATATAGAAAAACTCGTAATAAGAAGGCACGAAATGTTGCTAATTGACAATATCAGAAATGAAATTTGTGAAAATAATCGCGTTCTGATGGGATTTGAACCCAAGACTCCGTACTTGCTAGACCGGCGCAAAGGAATTGTCGGAGGTTTATCCTCGATAAGTTTTGGAGAAATATCGGCAGGAACTTTCGGAAAGAATCGTCCTCAAAATTTCTAAAAAAGACATCTGAACAACTCTTCAAAAAATCTTTAAGCAAACCTTACAGAGATATACGCAGTGACCTGGTAATAATTATAGGCAAAATATTATAAAAAAAACAATGATAGAGTACATTTTTTTAAAAGAATTTTTGGAAAAATCCTTGGGGATTTTCTTTGTGTTGTGTTTTGTGAGAATCCTCGAAAATTAGAATATTAGAAGGACTCAGTCTTAGTCTTAGTCTTGTAGATGAAGTCTTGAAGGAGTTTTTGTTAGATTTTCTGGAGGTATTTATTGTAGGAATAACTTCTAGAGCAATCACTAAGAAATCACTGTACGAATCGGCAAATGGTGGAAAGTAACTCGTGGAGATTTTGTAGGAATTTATGGGGGCTTCAGAAGAATCCTCCGACGAATATTCGGATCACAATTATAAAAGGGTCGGAAAAACTTTGGTGGTTCCATCGTGAAATCTTCACAGAAACTATTAAAAGAATCCCGAAGAAGTTTCTGGGATGAACTCCTGAAGGAGACGTTTAAAAAAAAGATTAAAATGTTTCTAGAAGACTTTTTTGCAGAAAATTCAGTAAAGATCCATGATCGAATTTCGAGTGAAACCGTCGATAAAGGTTGGAGTCCTTGGAGGAATGTTAGGAAGCTTTTTTCGTACAATTTCTGGAAAATTTTTGGAGGAATGCTAGCAAATACTCAGATGAATTTTAGAATGCGGTTTCTGAGAGATTTTCAGGAGGTTTCCTTGAAGGAACTATTTTTAGAGTAACCCTTAGACAAACCTACGGAAAAATTTAAAGGACTTTTTGAAGGAATTTCTAAAAGATTCATAAAAAAAAACTGTTAACGAATCTTTGGGTGTATTTCGGCTACATTTTTCTGAAAAATCGGGCAAGAATTTGGAGAAAAAACTTTGGGAAAAATCCTGGAGTAATTCAAAAGAATCCTCAGACAAATGTTCAAAAAAAAAAAATCAAAAAAAAAAATCTTCGCGATCCTTGGAGGAATCTTTGTTGTAACTCTTGAAAGAATTCTAGTAAAAGTTTCTGTAGGAATCATCGGTTGAACTTCTGCAGAATACATTTCCTGAAGTACAATCAAACATTTTTTTCTGAAGGACTTCTTTGCAGAAAACTTTTCAAGAACCCTTGGACGAATTTCTAGCGGAGTCATTGAAAAAATGTCAGATGGAATTCTTGACGGATTATAAAAAGATTTTTTTGGTACAATTTTTTTGACAATTTCTGGAGAAATACTTCTGAATTCCCGAAGTGGTTCAGGGTGATTTCCTGGAGGTTTCATCTAAGTGCGATTTCTAGACTGATCCTCGCACTTTTTCGGAATAGTTTTTAAGGACTTCGCGATGGAATTTCTGAACTATACTTCGGAGAAATTTCCAGAAACAATCCTCGAACAAATCTTTGGAGCAATATCCACGGAGGAGATTAAAAAAAAAAACTCGCAGCAGTTTCTGGAAGAATCCTCACTTGCACTTCTGAAGAAGAAATTAATAGTAGAATAATCGAAAATTTTCTAAATGTTTTTGAAAGGAGGAAGAAGTTTTGTTGGGCTTATCCCCAAAGAAATTGGCGTACGACTCGTTGGTGAATATTTGGGACAATTTTCGGAAAAAAATCCTGGAGAAATTATCTGTGGAATACCTAGATAATTTTCCTTTTTTTCAAATTGTAGCCGGTTCACGTCTCCATTCGTTTGATGTGTTGTCAAATTTTCAAAAAACTCTGAAATGAACTTGATAATTTCAGAAGGATAAAAATGAACTCTAGAACAATCCTTGGAGAATCAATGTGGAGAAATTATTTAGGAACCTCCCAAAGGAATTACAAAATAAATGTTCCAGTAACCTTTGAAGTGATTTCTGGAATACTCTTAGAAATTCATGGAAAGAAAGTGTTAAAAATTCTATAGGAATTCTTAGCATGACGAATTCGTAAATGAATTGGCGGGAAGTTCTAGATGAAACTGATGAAGTAATTCTTAGGAAAAATACTCGTAGGAATTTTTAAAATTAACTACTTTGGAATAATTTTTGTTGGAGTCGTCAGTGAATTTTCGCACCAACTTTCGAAGAAGAACCTGCAGAAAAATTTCAGGAGAACATCTAGAGATATCCTTTGGAGCAGGGGTTCCCAACCTTTTTGAGGTGGCGACCCGCTTTAAGAATTGTCAAAGCATCTGGGGCCCAATGAAAATTTTTAGAAAAAAGTACTAATTTAATAAACGAAGCCGAATTATTTGGGTACAGTGGCATAGCCAGAAATTTATTGTGGAAGGGATTTTCGACGATCATTGATACTTTTTTTTTATTTGACACTCACATTTCGTGAACAATGACGTACATGTCAACATGTACACTCCCGTTCAAAAGTTTGGGGTCACCCCCTCAAAAACATGTCATTTTTTTAGGCCCATATCTCCGCCAATTTGCGACCGATTTCAAAACCCTAGGTTTCATTCAAAAGATAATAAGTCAAAGAAACTTTGAACATGATTTAAAAGAAACTTTTTCAAAAAATTTGTATGTAAACTTAACCCAAAGTTGCCAAATTTTCTAAAAAATGAATATAAACTGACGACAGTGTCGCTGGAAGTTGGGTCGACCAAATTTTAAGATGAGAGCGGTAATATGACCCATTTTCCATTAGCTTTTAACTGCTTTTTACAGAACTTAGCTAAAAAATCCAGAAAAAAAGTTATTAAGTAAATTAATCCTTGATGTCATCGACCAAAGTTTGGAGTCACCCCTCAGTATCGGCCAAAAGTTTGGGGTCACTTTCGTAAAACATGGAAAAGTAATTTGGTGATATCTTCGTCATCTATAGTTCAATTTTAATTATTTTTGACTCATTTCAAAGATAATTAACTAAATTTACGTTTGATGTCTTTAACTTAACGTATTTAACGATATAAAAATGTTATGTAAAGTTAGCACATTTTACCACCCTTAAAAAAATGAGGCAACTTTACGTTAAGTTTTAGTATGTAAATTTCAACAAATATGTGTGGTTCAATGTCCATGCAGTAAGTATCATTCATTTTGTTTCAAATAAGCCAAGAAGAATTAAAATTGAATGAAAGATGACAAAGATTTCAACAAATCACTTTTCCATGTTTTACGATACATCATTTTGAGGGGTGACCCCAAACTTTTGGTCGATGACATCAAGGATTAATTTACTTGATAACTTTTTTTCTAGATTTTTTAGCTAAGTTCTGTAAAAAGCAGTTGAAAGCTAATAGAATATGGGTTATATTACCGCTCTCATCATAAAATTTGGTCGACCCAATTTCCAGTGACACTGCCGTAAGTTTATATTCATTTTTTAGAAAAATTGGCAACTTTGGGTTAAGTTTACATCCAAAATTTTTTGAAAAAGTTTCTTTTAAATCATGTTTAAAGTTTCTTTGACTTATTATCTTTTGAATGAGACCTAGGGTTTTGAAATCGGACGCAAATTGGCAGAGATATGGGCCTAAAAAAATGACTTGATTTTGAGGGGGTGACCCCAAACTTTTGAACGGGAGTGTACCTAAGATGACAACATCGTTCTGAAATTCCTGAAGTAATATCTTGACATCTCGTCTTAATGAAATTATTGTATTAAGTGACTTTTTTGAATTTATTTCATAAAACTTCATATCCATAGAATTTGTTTCGTGGTTTCTTTGGGGCGCCATTTTTTTGGACAATATTCTGAAAATTTCTTCAAGAGAAATCCAAGAGATAGCAGAATTCAGGAAAATCTTCCAACAGCTTTGTTCTTTTTTGGACCAACAATAAGTTAACATATACCTCAAAGAATTCTCCCAAAAATTTCTGAAAACACTTTTATTTCAAATTTTTCGCCAACATTTATTTTCCAGCACCAGATACCAAGGCAATTGGTATGAAATAGACTGAATTATAAAAGGGGCAAAAGTATTACTACGGCTCTAATAACCCCTCATACTATATGTAAAACATTGCCGGGAGACTCCACAAATTCCCCTAGGGGCTAGTAGTTTTTGGGAATGTTTTTTATTTCACTTTGCCGTAAAATGCTTGCTGGTTTTCCTAAGAAACGCCTTTCAGTTTTCGTGTAGAAATTCCTCCAATGAACCCTAGGTAACTTCATTGATGCCTTCATAGAAATGATTTTAAGATTTTTAAATAACTATCAAGTTATTGGAAGATTTTATTTAGAACTCTCTGAGCACTTTCCGGAGAAAGTTTTAGATTAAAATTTTAAGGCAAAACTGGGTGCTGTTTCCATTTTTTTATTTTGTTTTTTTTTTTATAAAATTACTGAGAAATATTTTTTAAATTCGTTTCCATACAAAGTTAGAGGAAGAGTGAAAGTGATTTTAACATTTTCCAGCATTTTCCGGCAGACAAAAAAAACACAAAAGATACCTTGATATTTCCTCTGTTTGTGTGTGGAAACTGGTTTTGAAAGTGTTTCTAAAAAAAATCAAAAACCAAAAAAAAAAACAAAAAAATAAGCAATGCATATAGTTTTTCCATAAGTATTTTTGCAGAAATCTTCGAAGGAGTTAATAAATACATCTTCAGAAATTCTTAGAAGACTTGCATGAGGAATCCCCTTGAGGATTTTTCTAATTACCTCATATAAAATAATTTGCTAATGAATTTCTGGAGAAAATCCACGCCAAATATTGGGGAAATTTACTTGTAAATTCCTTGTGAAAGGAGAAAGTTCCTCGGAGAAATTTTAGAAATTGTTTTCGAAGAAATATTTGGAGCATTATCCCGATATTTATTGGAGAAATGTCTGGAGAAACTTTCGAAAAAAATCCTCTTTAAG